>NW_019396035.1:543861-773797 GCF_000591075.1 Eurytemora carolleeae
TAATTTGACAATATCGTGTAAATTGACAATATCGTGTAATTTGACAATATCGTGTAAATTGACAATATCGTGTAAATTGACAATATCGTGTAAATTGACAATATCGTGTAATTTGACAATATCGTGTAATTTGACAATATCGTGTAAATTGCAATTGTTGCAACTAATATTTCTAAGAATGTTCAGATCACCTTCTTAGAAATAGTTCAGTTGCAAATTACAAAGTCCTTAGTGACAATTTCAAATTAAAAGAATAACCAAGACGACAAGCATTCCACTCTTTTCTGGTTCTCACTGTATAAACTCAATTACAGCGTTGCCAACTCCCAGCTTTGAAAAATTCCTTTAATTAAGCTTTTTAAGATTTTAAACACCCGATTTAGAAATAAATACCTTTACAATTAATTGATCTGAATTAGATTACAACTTTTTGGTTATAAAAAGAATATTATGCGATTAAATGTACATGTAGTTCATAATGAAAATTATTTTTTAAATTAATTTTAGACAATTTTATTGTTTTAAAGCATACTTTACAAAATATATTAACAGTTTAACTCTACATAGTTCATACTCTGCGACCCAGTTCAAAGGTGTATCTCTGGAATACGTTTTTTAACAAATTGTAAATTAGCACATTTTAAAAACAGGTTTTATATAAATATAAATAAACAAGAAATAATTAGATAAGCAATATTAAAACCGGTATTGCTAGTGCAAAATAATTGCAAAGTAAGCTCAGGTATGGGGACACCGTTTCTTCTTTGTTTATAGTTAAAATTTATTTTTTACATTAAGTGTACGTATAGAGTGTTCAGGTTCCATAGCATAACTCCAAGCCAACACGTCCGAAAATACACAGAATATTAAAAACACAAAGTTGAGAATATTATTTAGGTGAAAGGTAAAATTTCGCTCTATATAATATTCTTCACTCTGTGACTGAAAAATTCTTTATTCTTTACAATCAGGCTTATGACATTTTAAAAAATGATTCAATATTTTCTGTATAGTCCTGAAATATGATGTGGCAGACAAACTGTACATTACTGTACAGGTTGTCACCTACAGTGGTAGGGGATTATTTAAATACAATGAAGACGACTTTCGATTTCAATTTTAATTAATATCAAGCTGTTAAACAGCATGGATACACATAAACATAGAAGTCAATAGAAGCTGTCGATTAAAAAAGCTTCTCTTTTTAAATTGTAAACTTTTAATTCTAAAAAAGCTTGCTAACAATCAAAACTTTAAAAAATCGTCTTTATTGTATTGATACAATCGCCTACCACTGAAATTTCACTGCTTTCGGGGCACCAGCTGAATAAAACATTTAATTGTAAAAGATCAAGTTAGTTTCAGTTTTCTTGAACTAACTTAATTCTACAGTTTTGTATTTATGTCCTACTAGCTGAAGTGTAATAAATTAAACAACAATTGGAAAAAACTCAGGAAAACATTTTAAATTTTTGAAAAAAAATCAATTTTATGTTAACTCCAGGGTACTCATAGGTTCCCTAAAAAATGTCAGCTAATTTGGTTCAGCTGCTCTGCCAGCTATAGCCAATATACAAATGAGCGAAGAGCTTAATTTATATAGATTTTGCGGCACACTGCCATCCCTATTATTATTATTTATTATTATTGTTGTTATAACCATCAACAAGGTTCTAGGAAAACATAAACACTGTTTTATCGATTCAAAATATTTCTTGGGATCTAACAGCATTCATAAATTTATATTTCTATATGTTTTATAAGACAAACAGAAACACTTATGAAAATGGGGGGGGGGGGCAATAAATAAGAGGCAATCAAGGAAACAGAAAAAGAAGAGGGAAAGGGGTCATACCAAAATCACAACCATTCGTATTTAATAAAGAATAAGGTTAAGAATATTATTTCTATTCTTTTAATTCTATCAAAGGTTAATTTTCAGAGGAAAAAAATGCCCTTTTTTGCCTATAACTTATAAAATTTTTAACCGATTTTATGATTTTAACATATTTGAATTCAGTGCTTTAAGACGGAGTTTTTGATACCCATATCGAAATATTTTGGAAAAAAATATTTTTGTTTGCCTTGTGTAATTTATTACTAACAAAAACGTGAGAAATTTTTATTTTTACATTTTTGTTTTGCTTTTTTATTAGAGAAACTTTTAAGACGCGTGCTGAAAGGATCTGAACATTTTTATCAAAAAACTGCCAAATTGTCTTGTATTCTAGGTTTCCAAGATATGTATGCTTGTATTCTAGGTTTCCAAGATATGTATGCTCGTATTCTAGGTTTCCAAGATATGTATGCTTGTATTCTAGGTTTCCAAGATATGTATGCTTAGTATTCTAGGTTTCCAAGATATGTATGCTTGTATTCTAGGTTTCCAAGATATGTATGCTCGTATTCTAGGTTTCCAAGATAAGTATGCTTGTATTCTAGGTTTCCAAGATACGTATGCTTGTATTCTAGGTTTCCAAGATATGTATGCTTGTATTCTAGGTTTCCAAGATAAGTATGCTTGTAATCTAGGTTTCCAGCCAGATATTTGTTTGGCTCTCTATCGGACTAAATTGGATTTTATTTGTTATTTACATCTTGTAATTAAGGTTTTGTTTAGTCCTGTAGAAAAACAAAACGTTGTTTACAGAATTGCAAAATCGATTTCGTCACTAATGATCTTGTTTTATCAGATAACAGGTTTAGTTCTGTAAATTTATATTTTCAACATTAACCCCAAGATTATGCAGATGAGAAAGATTATTTAGGACTTGTGTGAGTCCTGGAACCATAACTGTGAGAGTATCATGGAAATTTGTTAAACACCTTGAAATTACTTGATAACTTTTTGATAATTAAAGTCATGCCACAATGTGGTGTTTGTTTGGATGTCCGCTCATAACTCTTGAACCCCTTGACGGTAATGTGCCTTAAATTTTGATTGAGTAACTTTTAGAACCACGAGAATATTCTCTACTTGGTTTGAAAAATTGTAGAGATCTCCAGACAAAGCTGGGTTCCCAAGCTAGTATATTAAAACAATTGCAGACCAGGGTGTATATGTGAGTCAAGAAATACACCCGACCATCAAATACAAATCAAACAGCGGTAAAGACAATCTCCGAAAAGACAACCGTCTGAAATTTTTTGAAAAGGTGCAATTTTTTCTTTCTCATCTATGATACTGGGGTTTAAGCAAACTTTTTAGATCAGTCGATTGATACCTCGGAGAGGCATGTTTTTTATCTATCCTTTTTATATTGCCATAGCTCAATAGCGGATCTGAAAATATGCCTAGGAGAGAAATAATTTGTCCAATTTTTACAATTTTTTTTCCAATTTTTACAGAAACATTTGAAATATATGTTGAGAATTCGGAATTAGGAATTAGATTTTTGGCTTTAATCAAAAAAAGTATTCCCTCAATATAATAATATCCCTACAACAGTTTTTTTTGACGCCCTGAGTATGGGATCATTTAAGCTCTTACTTATTTTAAATCTAAATCATTTGGAGTATTTTCAAATGTGTGATAAATCTCTTTAAAGAAGTTGTAAAACTATTACAACCACTCTCTTGTTTTATCAATAGAACTTGTAGAACTGACAAAACTCAATTTAAACTTTAAATTCTTGTTCCTTGGCGCCTTAAATTTATGTTTTATATATATTAGTGAAAATAATGTTCATTCTGTTTTATGGGTAAACTATCTACAAAAACTGAAAAAAATCTGATTAAAAAAAAACATACTGACATCTTTAACTAATAAATAAAATATATATATTTTGTTTGTCTGATAGTTTGTATTTTATAAACGTGAACGAAGGAGGGACGGCTAAGCGGCCATGATGTAAATTCTACTGTATAGGTTGGAGACGATTCGGTAAACCCTTCAAATGATCCTATAGATGATGTAAAACCTGAAGCAAGATTCAACCTGATTGTAATTGATCTTGTTTAAATGTCAAAGTAATTACTAACTCAAAAATCTTCAAAGCCATTTAAATGAAAATTCATTCTTAAAAACTTAAATGTAAACTTTTGAGATTACTATTTGAAAGCATAAATATTTTATACTTAGAACTATATTTTATATTTAAAACCATGAATTTTATCCCAAAAATATTTAACGAATAATTAACCTATATTTAAAAAAACCTCTTCATTAAAAAATATTAATTTCTGAATTTTTTTTCAGAAGGATTGTCGAAGTTTATAAAGCGCGTAGTTGGACTACAAATATGTGATCAGAGCTGGGAACTTTGTAATGAAATATCCTTAATCCCGATCGGTTAATTAATCTGAAGATTATTAACATGAGGAGAACAAGCATTTTTTAGTCTTGAGATTAAGAAAAAGAGTGGATCAAGCATTAATCCCGATATCTACCGTTCAAAAGTTCCCAGCTCTGAATGTATAAACCTATCACCATTCACATACCTGGAATTTTCATACCTACAAGTTTACAAACTGTAAAAATTGTACATTTGTAAAGAAATGCATTCAAAAAGATTTAACACAAACCTTTTTTAATAGATCTAAGTAAAGGCTGCGTATCTGCCGAAACTTGGACAACCTTTTTACACAAGCGCTGCAGTAGTCTAAAACTCCCTTTTGTGTAAGAGAAGAAAAAGCATATTCTTCTAAAAAATGTGCAAAAACTAATAAGGCATTTTTTATAGACAGCAGCGTGAAAAGGTTGAACGTGTCGAAGTTTCTCTCGACAAAGATTAAATAGGTATTTGTATTAATTCTAAAAGGTATTTTCAAATTATGCATACAAAACACACCACGGTTTTCTATAAGTTTACGTTCATAAAAAACTGAAACCACTGCTGAGGCAGTTTGAGTATACTCCCGTTTGAACTGTTCATTTGAACTATATGTTCGTTTGAACTACTGCACGTGGTACCACATGAGTAGTTGAATTGAACAATAGTTCAAACGAGTTTATTTATTACTTAAGGTCCAATAAATTAGCTATTAATACTTCTAAAACTACTAGCTGAGAAAGTTTTTGAATTTAATAATAATGATTTAGATACTGTTCAGGATCCTAGCATAATACAGGGTGTCCCATATCATATTAGATCGTCATGATGGGTTAAAATACGTTTTTCGGCACTAATAAGAAATTATAAGAAGAATAAATCATTTCATAAAATTGAATAAGGTTTATTTAAAAATTTTCTTGCAGAAAATTTCAGGTTTTCGAGTATTATGTGTTTATTATGGGGTTAAAGCTTGGAGTTAATCTAATATGATATGGGACGCTCTGTATATCCTATTGAAATTTTAACAAACAAATCCCGTCCGTATCCTACTTTTAAGATTCTTGGTGTCTGGTTAGACGAAAATTAAGTTTTGACCACCATGTTTCGGTTACTTCCAAAAAAATCTCAAACTCTTTACTCACTGAAAAAAGTTGGAAATATTTTGTCTACCAAGGCTTTAAAATCTCTTTAATATGCTTTAATACATCCTTATTTTCTCTATTGTCTTCCAGTCAACAAGTTCAACGAATTTAAACTTAATATTCCAACTTCAAAAACGCTGTACTAGAATTTAAGCTGGAGCCAAATTTAACGCGCATACTAAAGGAGCAATTACATGATGTTATATATGTTATCGTTAAAATTTTGTTGTGGGACCTTACATGACCACAGGGTAGGATGGTCAATATGAAAAATTGTTAGTTAAAAAAAATCCGTTTTTCAAAATCCGCTAAAAAATTGACGAATCAGCGATTTTTTGGGTTATTTTTTAATAATTTTAGAAGATAAAATTCTGCAGACAGAGAAACAGTTTAAATTCTAAATCAAATGCTTAGTTTAATAGAATATTAATAAATTAGCTTAGTAAACCTATAAATCTTGTTGCTGTTAATAAAACAATATTTAAAGATAAGTCAAATTTTATTGATGTTAATACAGGATTCTTCCCTGTCTTTACAACACTACAATATGGATAAAGGGCAGGTTTCATATATAACATTATCCGGTATTTGGTATTTTTAACCTTTTTTAGGTGTAATTTCATTAAAATTCAAAATATCTTTAGAACAGGTTTAAAATAATTTATTTGTTTTCTGTAACTGAATCGACCCCTCTTGGCTAAAAACATAATTACGAGTAAATGTTTATTAGATATTTGAGTTTAATGAAATTACGTATCTTGAAGTTAGTTAAAGTACTGCATTGAAAACTAACAAATTAAGGACAGATCCTAGTAACAGTTAAATTTATGAACGGGTTTGCCAAATCGTGTGTACACTGTACATATGACACTATATTTACAAGGAATAAAAAACGATCAACAACGCTGTGAGACTAAAAACATCATAAGTTAAGTTGCAAAGTTTAAAGGAAATGTCCCGGGATCAAAAAAAAGAACATTTTTGGAAATTGCGGAGTTTAAAGGAAAAGTGTCCTGGGATCAGAAACATCGATGTTTTCGCAAAATTGCGGAAAAGTGTTCAGAGGCCGAATTTAAAGAATTTGAGCCGCGGCTTAAATTTGCGACGCGGCTCAAATATGGTTGGTTCCACTTGAAAAATTGAAGATTTAAGCCGGCGCTCAATTGAAACCGATTTTTGGGGGATTTGCAACGCGGCTCAAATTCATTAAATTCGGACTTCGGCATCAGAAATTGAAAAGAATTTAATCATAGATTATCTTCTTGGCTATAAACTCTCCAGTATCCACATCAGAAATAATCATTTCATTATCAGATTCCTGAAAGAAGTACAAATTTTCACAAATAACATGAATAATAATAATAATTGTTACACAATATTTCTTTTTATGTTTGTGTGAATAATAATATTACATAAAATTAAGATTTTAATAATAAAAGATATTTTTTAAACTTCTGACATTTTTCCCGTCTCCAATTTTTTATAAAACCTGGTGGTTCGTATCAATTAAATATTCTCAAATGTACTTTTATTCAAAACTTTTTACAAAAATTAATCAATACATTTCGATATCAGACAAATTAGTGTATCGTAACCTATCCCAGGTAAAACATGTAAACTTGCTGATATTGTAACTTGTTTTGGTCTGATGGAGATATATATATACCTGAACCCTGACAGTAGGATGAGCCAGAAATATATCAGGGAGCTGAACCATGTCAATTAATCCTCCGTCCGAGGGATCAAATATCTTCTCAATATCCAGGAATTTATCGTAGGGTCCTCCAAACCTTAACAATCACCGAATAAATAAAAAACTAGAGAAAAACAAGGGGTCAATGCATAGACTTAGTCAAGATACATTTTATGGATTTTAAAACAAAATATTAAGACGACAGTAGCTTTAAATCCAAAATTTCATTTTCAGATGTTACGACTTCTGGGAGTTCTGATCACGAGGCCATTTAAGGCCCGATCAGGAAGATTTAAAAGCACTATTTTTCTTCTTCCCATAAAAAGACTCAACTGAGTCTAGTTTCCCGATTAATTAAAAATTCATCTTTTTAACATAAAAAACAAACGAAAAATTTATTTTCAGTCTGCCTTTCACGAACACTCCCTTTAAACAGTTTTTTTACCTTTCAGGGCCCAAACACGACGGCAAATGTAACCCTTTCTGCTTGAAATCTATCTTACTTGACTAACCTGTATTTATATCCCTTGGGAAGAATTTTCACCAAATCTTCCTCGTTTTCACTTTCAACAGAGGATTCGTCAGATAAATATTCTCCTCTACTCTTCAGCACTGATTTAGGAGCAGGTCGTCGACTAAACATGATAAATATAGATTTGGAGCAGGTCGTCGACTATACATATTTAATGTAAGGTAATTTCCTAGAGAACGATTTTAGGACCCCCCCGACCCCTACTATCAATTTTGTAAATGGTTCTCATATGTATTACATTGAAATCATTGGTCATGTGGCCGCGGCGCTCGACCCCCTAGCCTGTCCTAGCCGCAGCGCTCGCCCCCCCCCCCTAGCCTGTCGAAAAACTGAAAAATAAGTTGGCATGTATAACATCGATAGGGGGGGGGGGGGGGGGGGCCAAAAATCGTTCTATGAAAGACCCAAATGTAGATTTGGAGCAGGTTGTTGATTAAACATGATAAATTTAGATTTGGAGCAGGTTGTTGATTAAATTTATTTTTTTATATATTTGAGAGCAGGTCGTAGACTATACAATTTCAATATCGATTTGGAGCAGGTCGTCGTCTGAACCATTTTAATATCGATTTGGAACAGGTAGTCGAATGAATATATTCAATATAGATTTGGAGCAGATCGTCGATTAAAAATAGCCATTATAGATTTGGAACAGGTCGTCGACTAAACATTTAAAATATAAAAAGAGCAGGTCGTCGACTTAACATTTTCAATACAATAAGAGCATGTAGTCGACTTAATATATTAAATGTAGATTTGGAGCTGGTCGTCGAATAAACATACTCAATATAATTTGGAGCAGAACGTCGATTGAATATGTTCAATTCAGATTTACAGCAGGTCGTCGACTTAACGTATTCAATATATATTTGAGAGCAGGTCGGCGACTAAACTTATTCAATTTAGATTTATGAGCAGGTCGTCGACTAACCCTATTCAACACATGTTGGAGTGCAGGTCGTCGAAAAAACATATTCCGTATATATTTCAGAGGAGGTCGTCGAGCGAACATATATAATTTATATTAGATAGCATGTCATCGAATTAACATACTTAATATTTATTTGTTATCAGCTCGTTGACAAACATATTTTTTATAGATATAGTTAACATGATTAAAAAAAATAAATGATCGAGCATGTCGTTGACTCTACTTGGTCTCGTGGGATTTGGTATATGACAGTTCAAATTGGCTCATTAAGTAAGGTTAGTTTCTGCAATTTCAAAAATATTTAAAAAGAAGGACATGCCCGATTTACAACGGTATCCTTTAAACCGTTATCTGATCAACTATGTGGAAGATATGTTCGTGCTTACAGCTTGATACGTGTTTTATAATGATAATTCATTTATTACTTTCCTGCAGTAGAATGCGCAAGTCACTTTTATAGAGAAACTACAGTTAAAAATTATCGGCTTTCGAACTTTAAGAATATAGGTAGCTAATTCATACTTGATCAAATAAAGCTTTTCCGGTTAATACTAGAAGAAATAAAACGGTGTAAAATTATAGGATTTATTAGAATTCTGAATTTGAATTCTCTTAGTGTGTTGTGTACCTCTTATCTGCAGCTAAAACTCTGTTAACAGCTTCTTCACTGTAATTATCTGATTTCATCCTCTCCGCAACCTTTCTTCTAGACTCAAACCTATACAGTATACACAGATAGGAAGTTAGTTGTTATATGGGGGGGGGGGGGGGGGTAAAGGGACTGTAAGCATAATTTCAAGTAACCCTTCAGGCAACGCCGACGTTGCCTGATTCACACTGGTACCGTTGAAACCTTTATCTGATTGATAATTGGGAATTGTTTTTCTAGGTTTTAAAATGTTTAATTCTAATAATTCATTTCCAGCAATTATGCACGAGTCACTTCTGTAGAGAAATCACAAATGAAAATAATAAGTTTTCAAAGATTTAAACATTCACATCAAATTCATGTTTGATTAGACAAGCCTTTTCAGGGTACCGTTGTGGAGGGTCACTTGAAATTACTCTTGCAATCTTTCTTTACTGGTGGAAATATGGAGATAGGAAAGAAGGTAGAAGATGGAGATAAAGAAGGGAGTAAAGAAGGAGATGGAGATAAAGAAGGGAGTAATGAAGAAGATGGAGATTAAGAAGGGAATACAAAAGAAGATAAAGAAGGGAATATATAAGAAGATGGAGATAAAAAGGGCATAAAAGAAGATATGAATAAAGAAGGGAATAAAGAAGAAGATGTAGATAAAGAATAAGATTAAGATAAAAAAGGAAATAAGGAAGATTTAGATAAAGAAGAGAGTAAAGAGGAAGATGAAGATAAAGAAGTGAATAAAAAAGAAGAAGATAAAGAAGGGAATACATAAGAAGTAAGATGAATAAAAAAAGGAATAAAGATTAAGAAGGGAATACAGAAGTAGATGGAGATAAAGAAGGGTATACATAAGAAGTAAGATGAATAAAAAAAAGGAATAAAGAAGAAGATAAATATTAAGAAGGGAATAAAGAAGAAGATGGAGATAGAGAAGAAGAAAAGGTTAACAAAGAGAAGAAGGTAGAAGTTGGAAAACGAAGTGTGATAAAGAAGAAAAGAGTTAGGTGGGTGGAAAACTTTCTTTCTGAACTTTAAAAAGACATATTTACTTCAATACAAGAATGAATTTATTGCAAAGTTGAGATTTCCAATTGGTAAAAGTTTTATAAAGAGACATAAATAATCCTTTTAACATAAAACCTTTAATTTTCTTATACAAAAAAGTTGGAATTCAAGGTGAATTCTTTTTAATTATAATTGGAGGCGTTGATAGAATTCTTAAAGGGACCATTCATGCCATAATGTCCGATTTACAACGGTACCCTTAGAAGCTTGTCTGATCACGTGATCAATGTTTTTGTTCCTTTAAACTGTTTATTTTCATTTGTGGTTTCTCTGCAAAAGGGATTTGCGCATTTCATGCTTAAAAGAAACAATTGCGAAGTACAAAGAAATAAACACTTTTCAATATAGAGAAAAGACGGTTTCATCCACATTTTGGATCAGATTAAGGTTTCAAGGGAACCCTTGTAAATGGTACATTGCCATATTTTAAAGTCAGAATATTGTCGAGGGGGCAGATTTTCAGTGCTGTACAACGTCAAGGTCAAGGTCAAGATCAAAATTTACCTCTCTCCGATAGGAGAAAAGAAGAAGATACTGGATTCTATCTTCTGGCATCTCCAACCCTGTGGTAAACTTGAATCCTCTAGATAAACTACTCCTAGAGAATTCTTTCCTTCAGATATATGCCGTTGCATCGAGGCCTTGGTCTAAATAGATTAGCATAGTTAAAGTAGTGTTATTTTCGGGGTGTAATAAATTTTTATTAATTACCCCTCCCCCCACACAAAAGATAGGGCCTAAACTCAACTCCCCCCCCCCCTACCACCACTTCCATCACTGAAGAACTCTTTTAAATCAAATAATTTAAATCCTTCATGATGATTTTGAAGTTAATCGTTGTTTTTTTATTGCGTTATTTAAAGGGACTGTCAACATAATTTAATGTAGCCCACTATTTAAAAAGTTACATGTTCGATTCACACGGTAGCCTTGAACTGTCATTTCAATTATAATTATTGAAGAAGATATCATGAAGTAATAAATTCTGTAAATTTCTTTCCTGGTCGCTGCAACATAAATCGACAAGTCCCTTTTGGCACTGCCATTGAAAAGGATAAACTTTGAGAGGAAGAAAAGCCAGGATATCTCAATATTTTCAACTAATGTTACCAGTGTGAGTCAGTCCTGTAAATTTTTAAATGGAGGATCACTTGAAATTAAGTCGACAGTGTTTTTAATAATACTAGAAATTCAAGGCGCTTCGCGCCCTTCTTTCTAGGCATTTAGGGCGCTTCGCGCCCATCTTCTATTTAAGTTGTGAACATGTTCTTTTTGCTTACATTTAAAAACAAAGAATTTTTTTTTGCGGATTAAAAAAAAAATCGCGGATTTTCAAGAATTTAATTTTTTTACAAAATTAAAAACCTTTAAAACACATTTATTTTTTATTTATATCATTCATAAACCTTCCATGTGGTCACATGATGTCCCACAAAAAATTTTGGCCCAATCTGTTCAGCTGTTTTGACGTTTATTGGATACAAACAGACAGACAAGCCTAATTTATATATAGATATCGGATGTGGAAAAGAATACTCACTGTGAACTCCTCTCCGTCAGGAGAAACATAAACCGTCAACTCTTTTCCGTCCTTCATCCTCGTCTCACTGATCCAACCTCGAGGCAGAGGTCGCTTACTAGAACCCTTAGAAGTAGCAGGAGATCCAACAGGTTTAGACAAACCCGGTGTTCGAGATGGGGTTTTGGGTGTCGAGGGGGCTTTGGGTGAGGAAGGTGTTTTGGGTTGTGATAAAGGCAAAAGTTTGTGTGCATAGCTGACCATATACTGATCCACTCTTTCCTGTCTTGTTAATCCCATCGTATCCTCGGCTTCACGGGCTGCCTTCTCCCACTTTTTATAGTTTGCTCCCTTACCAGGGTTATACGACTTGTCAGATTTCTTCTTACCTATATATACAGGGGTATTTATTTTCTTCCTGAACACCCCCCCCCCCATTTAGACATTTTTAAAGGGTTTAATCTTACAATATTTAAGAATTTGGTCTATTTGAAGAAATATTTAAGAATTTGGTCTATTTGAAGAAATATTTAAGAATTTGGTCTATTTGAAGAAATATTTCAGAATTTGGTCTATTTGAAGAAATATTTAAGAATTTGGTCTATTTAAAGAAATATTTAAGAATTTGGTCTATTTGAAGAAATATTTCAGAATTTGGTCTATTTGAGGAATATTTAAGAATTTTACAAGGTAAAATCCCTCCCTTTTGCTTTCTGCTTTGATTTTAAATTAATGATTTCAATTTATAGAAATCTTCGCAAATCCAAACTTCAAACATGTTAAATCCAAGAGGAAAAGCGAAATAGATCAAATGAACGATCAAAATCGAATTAATGTATATACACTATACAGTGAGACCCAATAAAGGAAGACGACTGTTGTTAAACACAACAATTATGCAGTTTAACAAAAGTTTCACTTTATCAGTTGGTTTTTCAACAATTCGTAAACCATTTGCTTTCTAACAGCATCAAATATATGATTGCTTAAATATCTTTGTTTATTCCACAGTTTACTGGTTCTCACTCACAGAGTAGATATTGATAGAGGTTAAGTGTACGGAGTACAGCAGGCAAGCTGGGCAAAACTGTACAATTTTAGAAATGTTGGGGTTGTTTGTGTACGTATTCTGAAAAATAAGTGATTTTTCCAGTGCTTCATTTTTTACTTTCATGTTAACATTTCAGGTGAGAAATAGCTATCTATCTCTCAGATTATTTAATATTGATGTTGTACGCAGACAAAATTCCTACTAAATATATGTCCTAAATATTCGCCGAAATCGAAGTTTATAACAAACCCCTGAGCCCAAAACTTAAGACAGGGTATCGTTATGAAAACCAGTTTTAAAACCCGGGTTTCACAAATGGGGTTAGGCAGTTTTATGAATATCAATATTTTTGTAATAAAATATTATTTTTTTCACTTGATTTATATTCTCCATGTTTTTAGAATCTCTTAAATCAAAATCTACACAAATGTTAAGACCCCAAAAAGGAAACTCGGGAGTTTCGTTCAACGATACTCTTTTAAATTTCGGGCTCTGCAGACCCTGCAGTACGCGTACTTTATGAACCCCACTTCCTCTTGGAATCAAGGTTTCGTGAGATGAGTTGGCTGAGTGTCTATAAATATCTAGTCTGTGCAGGTCTCAATGTATTGACAAAGTTTAAGTTCAAAGACATGAGAATGTTTCAACATTAACAAATTAGTTATCAGGATTTTAAAATATTTTTGTTTACTTCTTACCTGCGAGAACTTTAAATGATTCCAATCCCTCAAACTCGAGAACAGATGTCACCCATCCTGACTCATCATTCCAACCAAAGAATTGAACATGTGACGTAGTTTTACCGTTGGCCAGAACTCGGTTATATGATCCCTCGGGACTACGAGTTACAAAGGCGGGCCAGAAAGGAAAACCGGGCATACGCCCCCACACCAGGTCACCTACACGGGGAAACTCGTCTTTATCACCAGACTCTTTCGGAGTTAAAGGAGTGCTGGGCGTGGAGACCTTGGTAGGATTAGAAGGCGCTTCATTTTGTACTGGTTTCGGAGTCACGGGTTTGTTGGGTTTCTTTGCCGAGTCTCCTTTCTTAATATTAGGTTTCAACTTCTTCTTCACAGGAAGGGAGAGGGAGTCGTCAGTGTCGGAGTCACTATTCACTCCGTTCATCACAATTGAAGCTATTAAACTGCTTTCACGTTTCTCAGGTTTAGATCTGGGAACCTCGACAGGTTCGTCTGTACTTGGATCTATTGTTGACTGTGCTTCCACGCTACATCTCCTATTCAGGTTCTTCTGCTTTCTCTTCACTGGATCCGGAGTAGATAAATCCGTCCTATTCTCTGCATCTCCTGTTCTTCCATTACTCGGCGCTATTTCCATCTCTTGTGGTGTATCAGTTACATTGGAACCTTGATCCTCATCGTCCACATCAGCAACCATAGCCCAGCCGTACTTGTTAAGAACCTTCTCTATTCGTTCCTCGTCGGATAGACCAGCAAGCTCCTCTGCATACTCAACAGCTTTGTTGAACTGGGCCTGAGTTCGTTTATTTGGTGTGTAGTCAGGTTTAGACTTTTTACTCGCCGTCTCCTTGTCACGTAGAAAACCTTCTATTCCCTGGAACTTCTTAATTGAACTACTCCCGATCCAGGCTCTCTGTTTACCATATTCTAAAAATAAAACATGTATTCGTCGAGAATTCTTATAAATTGTATCTGCGACTTTAACAAATTCGCCGTTTACTGGATCTCGTGAGACAACCGACGGCCAAAACGGGTATCCACGCAATTTAGCCCAAACTAGCGCCCCGTTTCCGAATCCGTCGGATTTGGCAATTTGCTCAGTCTTTTGGCCAGTTAGGATATAATCAGAAACCTCTGGAACAGCTTCAGTATTAATAGTATTTTCGTTAACAGGTTCTACTTTAGATTCTTTATCTTGATCGGGAGCAATTGGAATTTCTTTTATCACATTTTCATTTTTATTCAATACTTCAGCTTCTTTACCCTCCTCCTCCGGCTTCTTGTCCTTTTTAATCTTGAAAGATTTGCTGAAAGACGCATTAGATTTAAAAATTGGTGGAGCAGGGGTTAGTTTAGTTTGGGGCGACTCAGATTCAGAACTTGGTTTGGACTTTTTTGGTTTCTCCGAAGACCGAGCTTCGGTCATTTTATGAATCTTGTAATCCATCTCCTCCTGTCGTCGGTACTGGGCACTTTTACGTTGATCCTTCCCTTCAGGTTCAGCAGGTTTCCTGGGAGACGGTAAATGCTTGGGTTTCACTGGAGAATTTAGATCAGAACCAAAGTTTTTGTTTTCAAGATCGATTTTTTTGATGAAAGATTTTCCACTTTTGTCGCCCAGTCTTGCGGTTTCCATTTTCTTTACTCTTTCCGATTTTTCACAACCGGCCAAATCGTCGGCCACAACTAGAGCATCTCTCCAACCTTGCATTTTTTCAGCTCTGGGTTTGTAGATCTTAAGGTTTGAGGAATCTTTAATGGCTAATTTTTCATACTCAGGTATACCTTGGTACTCTTTACAGTATTTACCAGATATCCATTGAATTTTATTATCACCAATGAATTGAACATGATATTGTCGTTCTTTCATACAATCATCGTTGAGTCCTTTCCCCGACTCGGAGTTACTTGTCTCAGACCTGACTATTTTAGTGAAGAACTTGAAATGCGGATCTTGCACAACTACTGCAGGATAGAAACAGGAGTTAGGAAGCCGGCACCAAACTAGATCTCCGAGATGAAAAACACCAGAGTCTCCAGATTCTTTTCTTCCCTCGGACTCTCCACTCTCCGGAAAATTCCATTTCTTGGGAGGTTTATTAAGGTTTCTCCCGAGGAATCCGTCCTTGTCCTCTGTCTTGTCCGAAGCCGGAGGCAGGACAACGGACTCTGAAGGAGTTGAGTCCTGCTCCGGCATTTTTTCAATCTCCTCCGAGTCCCAGGCCGAGGACACATTCAAGCACTTGTTGTTATCCATCTTAAAATGTGTCATGAAGTGCTTACCAACAATTTTAATGATGTGTTTTCTTCACCATTCTCTCAGAATATATCTGAAATACAAAATATTCTTTAAATAGTTTCTATTTAGTTTTTTTAGATCATATGATAAGTTAGACAATTGAAGTTGGCCACAGCACTCGGTCTAGAAATGGGAATAAGACAATCCAGTGTACACACTCGCCCTGAACAGAAAGAGGCTTGTTTTAAGGGATATAACTGGTATGCCTTTGTGACCTCTTAGCTCCTCTAGTTTTAATTTTATTAAATGAAATAATATAATAGATTTTGTTTGTCACACACAAGAAAGTAAAAAAATTTTAGATTTTCTGAGAAACTCTACAATAAGAGTAAATATTGATTGAAAACGTGTATAAATGGCGTTTTTTAATATACATAGCAAGGGTTTATACTTGCTAGCAAAAACTAATAAGATTATTAATTCCCAGCTATAGAGATCTTAGAGAAAACAGGGTCTATCCTGGTGAACGATTTCTGGACCCCCCCCCCCACATAACAATTTTGTAAAATTTCAACAATTTAAACAAAATTCATATTTTATTTTATTATTTCAGGGTTAGGTTAGTTTAGGACGAAACATTTTCAATTCAAGTTATAATTGTGTATTGTTTTAGGGTTAGGTTGGGTTAGGACAACTTCTGGGCCGAGCGCTGCGGCTAAGACAGGCTAGGTGGTTGAGCGCTGCGGCCCCACTACTGAGCCGCGGAGAGAACAGACTAGGGGGCCGAACGATGCGGCCATGACTTATTATTTAACAACTTAGCAATGAAATTTCATGTAGATTTGGGGATGGGGGGTGGGGCGGGGTCCAGAAATATAGTTCTCTTTGAAATTAACGAAAAAACAAATTTAAGCGCCGATCACAAAGATAAAGATCAGCAAAAATAAATGATATGGGGGGGGGGGAGGAGGGGGTTTGTCATAAAGAACGATTTTTAGACCTACCATCCCGCCCCCTCTTATCAATTTAGAACATGACCACTACTTTACAGCTAAATTATTATTATTTATTTTGTATTCTTTTAGGGTTAGGTTAGTTTAAGACATTTTATGGGCCGAACGCTGCGGCTAGGACAGGCTGGGGGGGCCGAACGCTGCGGCTAGGACAGGCTAGGGGGCCGAACGCTGCAGCTAGGAATAGCTAGGGAGTCGAGCGCCGCGCCAAAGACAGGCTCAAGAGCCGGGCGCTGCGGCCACATGACCAATTATATTCATGTGTTGCATGAGATCCATGTACAAAATTGATAGGAGGGGGTCCAAAACTAGTTCTCTAGAAAGTTACCGGGGGGGATAGACGAGAAATCGTGCAGTTTCGAGAAAATCGGGGGTCCAAATCGTTCACTAGGAAATTACCGCGTTTACATTTAACTGACAATTAAACGTCAACAAGTCAATAAAGTTGGCAACGATTGATTGATTGAATTCAGTTTATTTCTTTAAAGCATCTTAAAATATGATTGTAAATCAGTTACCACGGTAGAAACAATTGTGAAGAGAAATTTGTTGTTTGGATTACTATTAGAATCGGAGTAGGCCGGCCATGCCAGTTTTTCAGCTGTTTAACATGAGGATGGTGCAACAAATTATTGTTTGAAAGTATTTTATCTAGAATTCTAATAAACTTTTTATGAAAAAAGCATCTATTTGTGTTGTACGAATAATACAATAGCTCAAAAAGGTAAAATAAATTATAAAAAGTTAGAAAAGGTCAAAGTTGCAGCTTCTCTGGTGCGCATGCGTAAATTCCAAAACATTCTGTACGCAAGCGATATGGCTTTAATCTTGCCCTGCATTTACAAATATATATACGTATACTAGACATTAAATGAATTAGTACTGAAACCTGAGAAGTTTTCTTGCAATTTTTTGAATATTTGAATTTATTTAAAGGATAAAGTGGGGGGGGGGGGGGGGGGTTCGCCGCTTGCAATTTTGAAGCTGTCGCTACTGTGCAAATATGAGACATGAGTCAGGCTTCTACGTTTTATTACAATTTCTAAGATTTCTAATTACGAAACTATTCAAAACTGAGTGAAGTTGATAGAACAGGCTATAGGGCGAAAAGGATCGGCAAAGAAATAAATAATGAAATTCACATGAACTTCGGTAAATATAAAAAAAGCATGTGAATGTTAATTTTAGGGCCAAATAAACTTGTTATGATAAATATTTTTTTATCGACATTTTGAGAATTCTAAAACCAAGACCTTTTCAGGATTCATTGGAAAATTAACATTCATATTTCAGATTTATTGAACATAGGAAGTATGTGGACTGTGACGGTGAAAACATTAGATTCACAAAATCACAAGTTTGACGATGTTGATCCAACTCAGACTGTGGCAGAGTTTAAATCAGTGATTGCTGAGAAAGTGAAAGTTGATGCTAGCCGCCAAAGACTTATATTTTGTGGCCGGGTTCTTCAGGATAATCAGAAGCTTAATGATTATGATGTGAACGGACGGGTTATTCATCTAGTTCAGCGTCTCCCCCCTGGAGCAAACCAGGGGCCTGATAGGGTTGCGGAGAGTGAAGCAAGAGCATCAAGCCGGGGTCCGTCACCCTCTCCTAGAGGTAGGATTGAACATATTCATGTACATACGCAAGATATACCATTCCCACAGTTCCTCTCCTCTCCGAGTGGAGCTGTCGGTCACTCGAGTCCCTTGGTTAGACTAAATGTAGCTAGAGAGATGTTGGTCCAAGCAAACAGGAATCTGGATAGATTAGATAATCCTATTGCTGTCAGAGAAGAAGCAGACCTACCTGGAGCAAATATATCTGAACCTGATGTTGAAAGCCCCCTGGGGGAACATGTTCATGGAGAGATGGGGTTTGCTGCTGGTCCTATTCATATTGAGATGATGAGTATACCTGTCACAGCTGATGGAGCTGTTGTAGGAGGAGCAGGAGCTCAACCTGGGTTTGCTGAAGCACTTTCTGCCATGTTTACCGGAATGGGGCCTAGACCAGGGCAGGGAGGAAGTCCAAGAAGAATGTCATTTAGATTCGAAAACGGAGTGATGGTTCCAAATAATGGGACTCCTGGAGCTTCAACTGGGAATGGAGGAGCTGCTTCTCCAGCCTCCAGTACAGCTAATACTTCAGCCACAAGAGGTTCATCCACACCATCACAAACTACAGCTGCTACAACAGCTTCTACTGCTACGCCTCTTCTAGCTAGTGGTGCAACAGGAGCTAGTAGTTCTACTCCCTCAGCAGACAGTGTTGCTTCATCTTCAGAAACTAGTAGTGCCACTCCTACAGGAGCTAGTGGGTCTACGCCTCCTGGAGCTAGTGGTTCTACATCTCCTGGAGCTAGTGGTTCTACATCTCCTGGAGCTAGTGGTTCTACACCTCCTGGAGCTACGGGAGCAGATGGTGAAGGTGCCGGATCAGGTTTAAGAATCAGACATCCTCCTCCCGAGGTTTTGGCTGAAGTTCTAGAAGAATATCAGAGAACCAACGCCAGGTTGGTTGTTCATCAAAATAATCTTATTCCTTTACTCCGAGCTGATGCTGTTTATTCAGAAGAGGAAACGAATGTGCACCAAACCATGTTTAATCTTGTTTCTCAAACAACACATTTTTTATCCCATGCTCAGCACGCTATGTCTGATATAATGTTAAACTTCTCTCGACCTCCTCCGAGACAGCTCCGAGCTCGACTCTTCGTAATACCATCTATTGTACACTCCGCCAGGGTTCACGCTGGACCTGTTATCTCCGTGACCGCTGGAGAATCTGCCCGAGGTACGGGCAGAACTTCAACATCAACGAATACTTCTACCAGTACAGCAACATCAACATCAGCTCCTGCTCCTACTGCTTCTGTTTCTTCAGCAACGTCTACATCTACAACAACAAGTAGTACCGCAAGACAACGCACAGCAAGGATGTCTACTGGTGGAAGGGCTCCTGGTGGACAGGCTCCAGGTGGTGCTAGTTTTACTGTCAGGGCAACTCCTCATCCGGAGCAGATGACGAATGGTATTCATACTCTGGTTCAGAACGCTCTCCAGCAGGCTTTTAGATCAGTCCCAACCTCGACCTCATCTACGCCTGGTCGAAGAGGAAGTACTCCAGGCGTACCTTCAACAGGAGCAACTACATCAGGAAGCTCCGCTAGTAGACCACAGATGGGACATTTTAATATACCGTTAACTCCACAGATTGCTTCAATGGGTAACATGAATTCTTTTGATCCATTCCTACAGTGCAGTTCTCATCATATCCCTAACAACAGGAGTCCGTTGGGAGCCAGAGTCTCTTCTAGAACTAGACCTGGTAGATCTGAGCCGGGAAGCGCAGGAGCTAGTAGAACATCTTCTCTAGACCGACGTTCTACTATAAACCGTGCTAGAACTGCCCCTACTCTCGGCAGCTCATGGATAACTTCGGGAACCACGTCGAGCACACCTTTAGATATTTCTCTTGGAGGTTTATCCGGTACAGCGGGTTTGCCTGGAGTAGCTGGAGTACCCGGAGTACCTGTTCTAGACGCTCAAAATATACCCGTCGAACTTGCAGACATAGGCAATATCTTTAGTCAGATTTTCGGAGGTTCTACGGAGTCACCGAACCAGGATGATATGAACGTGATGAACGTTGTCCAAGGGATAATGGGCCAGGTTATCAGTTCTCTAGGTGGACAACAGGAGTCAAGGACAATAGCAGAGTTCCTCAATACTCTTCCAGACTACAACTATGTCGAGGGAGAAAGTTTAATCACGGATCTTCTCATGACGTTGGCTCAGCACATGAACTTCAGTGTAAGTAGTTTGATAATAAATATTTCCTGGCTTCTCTTTTATAAGTATTATTTATGTCTGAATGTTAAGGATTTGATGGGCGTGGTTGGACGGAACCCGAGCAGTTACGGAGGACTTCAGGCTCCGCTCCAGAGGTTTATTCGTCAGAGGATTCTAGAAGGGAAAGAGGCTACACGAGAAAACCTTCAGACCTGTCTCATCAACATCATGGATGAATGGTATCCAGAGATGGTGAGAACCTAAACTTTATCATATTTATATTTCATTTAAAAAACCTTTTGGATTTATATTAGCTTTCTCTAAATTTTTATCAATACTTATTTCATAAAAATCATAATACATTTTTTTAATGTTCGAATAAGATTGATCTTACTGAAAACAAATTTGATGGGTTGTTAATACTGTAATTTAAGATTTTTCTTACTGATATTTTATTTTAATTATTTCATGATTGCACTCTCTCCAACCTTACTATCAATCTAGATTATAACAATAAGTCCTTTTTGCCAATATATATTGAATACAACATCTTCAAATGGCTAATTTTCTCTTTTAAATGTTTATTAGGCGTAAATTAGCTTGGTTTTTATATTAATTTGAAAATGTTAAGGAAAATGCAACGTCTGCCGTGAATATCCGAGATGATATTGTTTATTCTGAAACTGCACATAGATTCCTCTCCGATAGACCAATGGATCTGTTGAACCTGATCATGGAGGAGGACAACGAGTCCTTCCAGGCCAGGGTTGGACCTCTCCTCCGTCTTATTGCAGCAGAGGGAACAGCTCTGTCTCTCCACTGCTTTTCCGACGGACAGGAGAGTTTAGAAAGACTCGTACAGAACAGGTATATTTAAACGTAATTATATTTGCCTAAAAATAGAATATGAGCAAAAACGCCATTTTTATAAGATACAAGGAAAGAAATGAAATACTTAAAAGCAAGAATGTTTGTATCAGACTTAAGATTTTAAAAAGATGTTTATATATTTCGATGAATTGAGCATTCCGAGCTCTCAACTTTTGAATTGACGGAACTAATTTAAATTAATAAGAAACTAGCCGGAGGACCCGGCATTGCCCATAGAACTTTTTTTTTAGAAAAAACAAACAAATTTTGAATAATATTTCAGTCCTTTCGGTCCAGCAGCTTGGCCGGCTGTAGGAATTATATATAGTATACTGCCCATGGAAAAATAAATAATAAATATTTTGAAAAAAAAATTTTAAAAAAGAAGAAAAAATATTTGATTTTTTAACCCCAGGGCTACCCATGAGTGTCCACAAAAAATTTCAGCCCATTTTGTTTAACAGCTTGGCCGGCCAGAGGGAACATAAACATGAATTTCTTCTTTTATTTTATAAAAGATATATATTTTAGGCTTAGTGCATTAGCTCATGATATTGGACCTATGATTCGTCAGTGGACGACAGGTTCGGCCATAAATCATCTTCGCGGGTTCGTCACTGGTGTCCACGTAGAACTGGACGAGGTTAGACGATTTATTGTTCGTCGGGAATCCATGGAACAGTACGCTGCGGCTAGAGCATCTAGACGAGCAGGACGTATTCCCGTTCCAGATTCTGGTTCTCAGATGGAGGTGAGGACAGAGGGATCTCCGGCTACAATGGAAGTAGACCAGGAGGAGGTAGGAAATAGAGACATGACAAAATATTACATTTTGAAATTATTGGGCCATGAAGAACATCTTAAGCATTTAAATACTCCTAGGGGTAAAAAAGTATTTAACTGGTCTTATTATAAACTATTGTCAGAATTATTTACATATACATTAAAAGGAAATATCGTTGTTATTTCAAATGACGATGCATTTAAACAGGACAATGCCCGAATTACAACAGTAGCCATTTAAACCTAAATCAAGCTTTAAAATTGATCAATTCTGAACGTTTCGTTCATTTTTCCTGTAATAAAAATTCTCAAGTAAATTTTTACCTAAACCAAAGTTGAAATTAAAATTTTCAAATAGATAAAAACGTGGAAAACGCATTTTTTCTTGACTGGACAAAGGTGAATCGTGCAATGCTACTTTGGAAATGGAAAGTCACTTGAAAATACTTTATCATCTTTATCATCTTTATCATCTTTATCAAGACAGTTTTTTTACTTGGCCACATGAACATTTGCAAAGAAACAATAGACGTAAATTTAACATACTTCATTACTCAATCAACTCTGTTTTTAGTTTCCAGTCGAAGATGCTCCAATGGTTTCTATGGAAGTTCCAATAATTCCTGAGAACGGAGCAGTCCCAACCTTTCCTGCGTCCCTACTCAATGTACCCCTTGAAGTAGGGGAAACAGATGCCGAGGGATGGCAGGGTGCTGTACCACCTGAATGGGTTCCTATTATATCCCGGGATTCAAGACAAGTTGCTCCACGTCCTCTTCCCTATAGTGATGCATATATTAGCGGTCAACCTTCCAAACGGAGAAGATTAAACCATGAGAAGAAACCTCGAGGAGACACTATTAACCTTATTTCAGAAACATTAGAGGTACAGGGTGTCTAAAAAACGGGGAATAAGAGTCTACAGACTCGTGTGTAATAGGATTTTCAAGATTGAGACTATTTTTAAAATATATTTACAATTTCCGATTTAATAAGCCCAATTTTAGGTTACAGTTTATGACAGCATAAATGTTATTTTTAGATCTACAAGACTAAAATTGGGCTCATTGAATCGGAAATTGTACGTAGATATAAAAAAATTGTCTCATTCTTGAAAATCCGATTACAAACAAGACCTCTTGCAAACGGAGATTATCTTTATTTTTACCAAATTTACTCACTCCAGTTGGAAACTTTTGGAGCCTATAAAATTGTTATTTTTAGATCTACAAGCATAAAAATGGGCTTATTGAATCGGAAATTGTAAATAGATTTCAAAAATGGTCTCATTCTTTAAAATCCGATTACAAACGAGTCTGTAGACCCTTATTTCCCGCCTTTTGAGACACCCTGTATATTTTTCTTAGGTTAAGTTTAGTTTCAAGATAGTTTAAGTTTCGAGTTAAGAAAGTTTAAGTTTAGATTCAATATACAAGTTCAGATTCAAGATAGTTTAAGTTTAGATTCAAAAAAGTTTTTTAGGATTATGTGATAAATTTTAAAATAGTTTAAGCTATTTCTAGTTCAAGTTTAGATTTAAGATGGCGCAGCTCAGGTTTTAATTAAATATGATTAAAGTTTTATATTCAATTTCAGTTTAAGTTTAGATTTAAGATGGTTAAAGTTTCATTTAGTCGAACTTTGGATCTAAGATAGTCTAAGATAAAATTGGTTTGGGTTAAATTTAAGACTGTTTTTCATTTGGATGCAAGATGTTTGTTTTGATTTAAGATGATTTAAGAGTTCAGAATGAACTGGTTTTGTTGCAGGAAGCTGTAGAGAGCAGTGGAGTATCTCCAGTCCGTGGTCTAGATAATTTACTTAGTTCCGCTAGTTCTAGTTCTTTACTCCAGGATGCAGTACAAGATTTAACCACAGATACCATACAGGTTATTATTATTATTAGCATTAAACCTACAGTCAAAGTATCATGTCCTGCAGAATATGTTTAATTTTAACCAATTTTGTAAGCAAGATATATTAACATGCTGATTGTAAAGAAAGCTTTAGAATTGGAAGGATGAATAAAAGATAGGATGAATGGAAGGTTAAAAGAATGAATAAATAAAAGGCTAAAAGGATGAATGAATGAAGGTTAAAAGGATGAATGAATGAAAGGTTAAAAGAATGAATGGATGGTTAAAAGAATGAAAGGATGGTAAAAAGAATGAATGAAAGGTTAAAAGAAAGAATGAATGAAAGGTTAAAAGGATGAATGAATGAAGGTTAAAAGAATGAATGAAAGGTTAAAAGAATGAATGAATGTAAGATTATAAGCATGAATGAATGAAAGGTTAAAAGAATGAATGAAAGGTTTAAAGAAAGGATGAAAGGTTAAAAGGATGAATGAATGAAGGTTAAAAGGATGAATGAATGAAAGGATAAAAGAATGAATGAATGAATGGGTGAATAAATGAATGAATATAAATTCTGAAATATTTTCCCTAGTATTTTTATTTTATTGAGCTGAGAAGATATTTTCTCGAATATTATATTATAACATATTCAGGCTTTTGTTTAATATTGTGTAGACTGGTCCTGAAGTCGCAATAATATTGCAATGTAAATGTACACAGCTTTTTCATAATTTTCAACATTTATTATTAATAAGTAACAAATTTTTTATTTAAAATTGCACGGTGTAGAATAACCATATAATATCTGGCTGATTAGTTATTATTGCAAAAATGTTAAAACATACTATTGTTTCGTATTTCAATAAAAATTAAATTTAAAAACCATATTTTTTTAAAAAAGTTGAGAAATAAGCTAGAATTCAAGGATAGGGATAACGTACTTTAATTTTGTTCGAGTCAGGTGCCCGCTTCTCTTCTACTTCTAAGTAGTATATTTATATAAACCTAGTTTTGTTTCAAAATTTGCGAGTGTAACCATATATAATGTCAAATAGTGTCAATTAATCGAAAGTGGGAAATTTTGTTTTCCAACCCTGCTTAGTAATAATTTACATCCTTCCTCTTAAATCAAGGTCTTTAAATTGCGTAGAAAGCGTTAGAATTGGCTTGACATGAGCGTGGGTTCTGAAAATAGTTTATCTCAATAAGTGATCAAACTATTTAGAGGGTTAAAAGGATGCACATAACCTTAACCCTAAACAGGCTGGGGGGGGGGGCGCTTAGCGGCCCCCTTTAGTTTTTTGCCCTCATTGCACTCATTTTTCACACCCATCACAGTGAATTTTTTTTTACTTAATAGAAAGAAATTTAAATGATCTTTGTTAAATCTTTTTTATACATAGTGCAACCAGTTTTAGTGTCAGATTATGGTTTCGCTCTCCGGAAAGTTTTACCCTCTTTTGAGACACTTCAGGCCACATCATTTAATCAGTATCTTGTTGGAAAAATCTTGACTTTAAAGAGTGATCCGTATTAACTTTTTTCCGGTTTGTTGGGAGCGATTCTTCTCGACAAATGTAGTTTTTCAAATCCCTCTTCATCAATCTTTTTTTGTGTAAACTTTGTGTTTTATTAGTTCTACTCGTTCTACGGTTAAAGAGAAACCTTATGTCAAAGAACATTTTAGTCAAAAGTTTTCTTCGATTTTAGGGAAAGGGTATTTTTTACACTCATTGTCAACTTTAAAGAAAACATTCAAGCGATCTTGTTTATCAGTTTATGTGACGTTAAAATACAGATGTTACGGATAGCTTATTATGTGAAATGGGTCTGTGTCAAGATTGTATAATAAGGTTGGTAATTCTCGATGCGCTCTAATGTACGGAAAATATAGTCTCCTAAGATTGAAAGAAAAAACCTCACATAACGAAATAAAAACCAAATATGATGTCACCTGGCCCCTATAAGCAGTGACGTCATAAGAGGGGTTTAACTATTTTTTAATTTCACAGTAACCAACCTTATTGTACAAACTTGGTCTGTGTATACTTCATTGGACTAGTTCATAAGTTGAGTGAGAAATCATCTTCCTATTCCACAATTCTATAGGTCCTACTGTAAGAAATCAAAGACTTTTTTCAGTAACCTCTTACTTTTCATGTTTATTGGGAAAGCTTGTACTGGGACAAAATATGTACATTACGTCACTGTGTTTAAAAGTGAAATGTTTCATTCTCTTCGTTCCGAAGACTAAATATTACGCAGTTGCTGAGGGGAAACTTCTGAGGCCATTCCTTCCACAAACTACATTGGTCGACAACTTGACGTCTCCTATATTGGTCGTCAAATGTACGGAGAAATATCTATCAAATAAGAGAGACATCTAGCGGCCAACATATATCGTCCCCAAAGTACGCGAAGTACACGACCACTTTCTATGGAGAGAACGGGCTCCGAGGTACTACTGACAAATAAATAGTGTCAAGACTTAATTGAGTTATTTTCGACTGGCATGTGTCAAGTTGACCAACATTTTTAGATTCCAAGTTATGTAAATTATATTTTCAAAAGATTTTCAGGAAAGTAATACGAGGTCCCAAAGTCGTACCTCTAACGTGACATATTGATTATTGATCTTCTCTTTAGTGGAGTGTATACATTGTACATTAATTAGGAATACAATTTATAGATATGAAACACCATTTATCAGTCTTATGTGAAGCCTTTGGACAACACAACAAGGAAACCTAGCTTTAATGTTGATCAGAAACTAAATAAAGGGTTAAAACTATTATACATTTACAGTGTCTATAAAAAGTCCCGTAGTAGATAGACCATTTTAGACAAAAAATTATTTATAAAAGATGTCGGATCTATATTCGATAACGACTGCAAAATAAATAGCTATGCAATTTAAGATGGATAAGATTTAATTGAAAACATAACAAAACAACATAAATATTCTAAAAAATATCAAAATAAATATCCAAGGTTTGAATTTTTATATCTCTGCAATGAATCTGTTTTGTTTGTGAAGTTGAATAACGATGTAACAAGGTTCGTTTAGTCTCAAAATCTAATTCCGTTTCATCTGAACATACCGGCAAACTTTCTTCGGGGCAACAAACCCTGAAATAATTGCATCCATTTTAATAAATGAGAATTAATTAAATGATATTGTTGGTATTGGTAAATTTGATAACCTAAATATTTATTTTTATATAAAAAATAATTTTAATGTCAGTCAGAATTTTTTAGTCTTTCTTTTTCAAATATGACAACCTGCCAAAGTTTGTCTTAATCGCTCTTATTTTCATAAATAAACGACATTTGTGAATCGTTTAGGACAATTCTTAATTGTAACACGGAAAAACTGATTATAAAAACCTGTTTATCGAGTAGACCGAGTTCAATATCATTGAAGCTGGGTAGTTTCTTCAAGGTTCCAATTCCTGCCAAACTAACTTTAGACGCGAGCATTTTCTCTCCGATTCTGTTAATATCGTCCCGGGTAACACGGTCGATTAGATGGATAAAATGTTGAGGAGGTTTTCTATGTCCTTGAGCCAGAACCTGTCTAAACAAATATTCATAAACAAACAACTTAAATAACTTAATTTTTATTTTTACTTTTATACGACACTTAATTCTTACTTGATTTTTATGATTTAGGGTATAAAATCAAACAACTAAAACAACTTAAGTTACTACTACCCTTTTTTGTATTTATTAACTCATTTCAACTGTTTTTATATTTAAATGTGTTTTTAAATTGAAAACAATTGGTGGCAAAAAGTATATTTTTTTTGTTGCATATCCTTGTTAATTTAAAAAAGGTAAGCCAGTCTTTAGAATTATTGAAATGTATCCTTAAAGAGACAGTTTCCTATTGTTACAATGGAAAACTTTTTAGAATTTAACACTTTTCTGTTCAGAAAAATGACATTATCTTTCACATTTTTGATTACATTAAGGTTTCAAGGGAACCGCTGTAAATTTGGAATTATTATCTTTGCGCTAGTCCCTTCAAATCCAAAATTTTGACCAATTGCAAAATCTTCCTCTATAGTTTAGATTTAAAAAAGTACCTTGCAACATCCTCGAATATGACTGGTCTAGACTCTAGGTTCATTAACAGCATAGATTTAAGCTGAGTTTTAGCTCGGTTAAGTTCAGAATCTGATATTTGTCCTGTGATTGCAACCAATTCACGAACCAAAACCTAACAGAAATCTTTTTAAATCGTGGAACTTTTAATCTCCGAAACTAAATATTTAAATATCGTCATTTTATCAAATAAATTACCATTTCTTCAAAAGGCGTTTTTTTTCATAGAATTTCCTCTGTAGCTTAAAAACCCTTGATATACATTGTATTTTGTATATCAAGGTTTCTTGTAAATGTGTTAGAAGTTGTTTACAACATACCTGGACTAGGTCCCCGAGCTGGGATGGATGTGCTGACGCATTTATGCAAAATATTCCAGAATCATTGTACGCATGATTGTACGCTGTAGCACTATACATCCAGTGATACCGATTCAGTACGTGCGTATACAATCTAAAAAATGTAATATTTAAAATAATTTAAAATACATGTAAAACAATCGAAATATACACATTGAGAACTACTTTAAAAGATATTAAAACAACTTCACTACCAACAAATCCTGTTCAGAACTCTCCCGAAAGCAGTTAAAAAAAAACCCCGCCCTATAGAAATAATAAAAAAAGCCAATTGATAATTCAAATTGCAATTTAAAAAGTTCTTAAATAATATTTTTAATAATCAAACCTTGTATACATCCCCTTGCCCGGTCCTCCAGCTGAGAATGAACCTCCTCCTCCCATCAACATGTTGAGAACACAGAAAGGTATAAAGTCTGGATCCTGGTGTCCTACACTCTGTAGACCCAGGACAACATGTCCTAGCTCTGGCATAGGAGTAGGACCCAGTGATACAGAGGACAGATCCTTCTCAACCAGGCAGTGTCCTCCTGTATACTGAGCAACGGAGGAGTCAGTGATGATTTTAGTGAGGTTTTCTTTAGCCCAGATTGGAGGTTTATCAACAAAATATTTCTGAACGTGTTCGACTAGATGATCATGATCCACTCCTACTCCTGCTACAACCGTTCTCTCAGGTCTGAAAAACATAAAGTACATTTTTAAATATGAAATTATTAAAATTCACAACGATAATTTATTTATAGCTAATACGTCAATAAATTTGTTTAAAATCCGCCATATAGGCCATACTGAAGGACATTTAAGAGATGAGGTTGAACCTGTGGAAGGCGGAGATGTAAAAGTAAAAGGTTTAACCTGGGGAAGGCGGAGAGGTAAAAGTAAAAGGTTTAACCTGGGGAAGGCGGAGAGGTAAAAGTAAAAGGTTCAACCTGTGGAAGGCGGAGATGTAAAAGTAAAAGGCTTAACCTGGGGAAGGCGGAGATGTAAACAGTAAAAGGTTTAACCTGGGGAAGGCGGAGATGCAAAAGTAAAAGGTTTAACCTGTGGAAGGCGGAGAGGTAAAAGTAAAAGGTTTAACCTGTGGAAGGCGGAGAGGTAAAAGTAAAAGGTTTAACCTGTGGAAGGCGGAGATGTAAAAGTAAAAGGTTTAACCTGTGGAAGGCGGAGATACAAAAGTAAAAGGTTTAACCTGGGGAAGGCGGAGAGGTAAAAGTAAAAGGTTTAACCTGGGGAAGGCGGAGATGCAAAAGTAAAAGGTTTAACCTGTGGAAGGCGGAGAGGTAAAAGTAAAAGGTTTAACCTGTGGAAGGCGGAGATGTAAAAGTAAAAGGTTTAACCTGGGGAAGGCGGAGAGGTAAAAGTAAAAGGTTTAACCTGGGGAAGGCGGAGAGGTAAAAGTAAAAGGAAGGCGGAGAGGTAAAAGTAAAAGGTTTAACCTGTGGAAGGCGGAGATGTAAAAGTAAAAGGTTTAACCTGTGGAAGGCGGAGAGGTAAGAGTATAATGTTTTCCTACTGATGGATCCAATATTCTCCTGAGGACAGATCTTAGGCAGACCCAGAGTATTTCCTCTGGAAAACATAAAAACAATCTTTTTGTTGAAAATCCATACTTTTGTCAGGTGGACTGATTAAGTTAGCCAATAGTCAAAGCAAATTTTGAGTTTGAAAAAACCCTACATTGGGTTTCTGAAATATGTAGTACTGGCTTAGGAACCCAGCTTTGCCTAGGAACTAAATGTTCTCTTAAAAATACTTAAAATTTAAAACATTAAAAACATTCCCATGGTTCTACCGAGTTCCCCATTTAAAACTTGATGCTTATTGGTCCACGGGTCCATGAGTTATGATCGGACAGGCAGACTGAAACAGAGATAACTACTTTATATTATTATGTAGATATAGATACGGTGATTACAATGATGATGTAACCAAAAACTAAGTTTATGTTCCTGAAAGCTGCAGCATGAATCTGTTCTACTAGGAGAGGTTCCTGATCAGGACGCATCCCTAGATCCTCCAGCTCAAACCTGATCATCATCTCACACATCTCCATCTCCTCGTCTGTAAAAAGAGGTCGGAGGACAACCTCTCCAAGGATTTCAATGGTCTCCTCCAACCCCCGGCTATCCACACTAGAAGCGTACAGGAAAATGTCCCTGAAACAATTTAAATTTCAAGAAGATTATTTCAAAACTCTAATGAACTCTTTTATTTCGACTGCGAAGATCCTAGTTAGTAAGTGAGTAATATAAAGTTAAAACATCATGTCACCATCAATGAAAAAGTACACGAATTCTACAGGATGCCGTAAAGGTTTCTGAAGTCTTTTTTTATGATTTTTAAAAGTTTATGAGTAAGTCATAGTTTATGGCTTTTGGTCCGGAGGAGGTCTTTTTTCAAATGCATAAAAAACCCTAACTGACTTTTTCGGGTCACTCTAGTTTATTCATGACAAAGATTTCTCTTGTTAACTTATACTGTATCGTGAGGCAACGCGAATTAATCCAGTAAACATTGGACATGCTTTCGTTCTAATTTCTTTGATTAATTATCACCTTGTGGATTGACAATCACAGATTCCTCCAAACTGTTCAAGTTTATGCAAGATCTCGTCTTTGCTATTAAATTTAGATGTTGCATTGAAGGCGAGTTTCTCCAGGTAGTGAGATATACCGCTAGGGAAGGCAACTTCATACCTGAATAGGTAAACAATTAGGAGACACTCACAGGACAAAATCCGGAAATGAAAACAATATTCTGGAAAGACACTAAATAAATATTATAACATACCTGGACCCAGAGTCTATGCAGACTCCTACAGTACAAAACTGTCCATATTTGGGCTGAGAGGCAACCCTGATACCATTCTCCAGGGTTGTAACCTATACAGTATACAATATATTTAGGATGAGAGGCAACCCTGATAACATTCTCCAGGATTGTAACCTATACAGTATACAATATATTTAGGATGAGAGGCAACCCTGATACCATTCTCCAGGATTGTAACCTATACAGTATACAATATATTTAGGATGAGAGGCAACCCTGATACCATTCTACAGGGTTGTAACCTATATAGTATACAATATATTTAGGATGAGGGCATCCCTGATACCATTCTCCAGGGTTGTAACCTATACAGTACACAATATATTTAGGATGAGAGGCAACCCTGATAACATTCTCCAGGATTGTAACCTATACAGTATACAATATTTTTTTGCTGAAAAGCAACCCTGATATTATTCTCAAGGGTTAGAACCTATAAAGTATACAATATATTTAAAATTCGGCGATGGTGATGAAAGGCAACCCTGATAACATTCTCCAAGGTTGTAACCTATACAGTATACAATATGTTTAGAATGAGAATCAACCCTGATGATATTCTCCTGGGTTGTAACCTATACAGTATACAATAAAATTATGCAACCGTAGACGCAACTGTGATACTATTCAAGGGTCCTGTACACTAATACACAATAAAGATAAAACTAGACTTTAAGGGCGCCTCGTGCCCATCTTGGATTTTAATTTAAATAATTTCTCAAGTTTAGCTATTTTTGGGGTTGATTTTAAAATATCGGATTTTTTTTAAGGCAAATATCTTAAATTATGACCATCCATAACCCTTCCCTTGAGTCATGAGAGGTCCCCCAAACAAACAAATTTAGATATAGTCTGCTGTAATGTTTTCCTTTTTTATCAAATCATACTTTGCAGGCATGGCTTCAGGCTCCTAAATAAGTGTTTGAGTTTAAAGTCTATCCCACATTCGGGGTTTTCAGCCCGATCTCTACCAATAAAATGTTGTTATTTTCTTAAAGTTGTTACATCCCCTGATATTATTATTATTATTATTAAAGGACAACCCATCATTCAATGAAATAGGGGTCGGCGCTCCTGATATAGGACAAAAAATTAAGTAATTTAGTAAATTAAGTATACATTTTCATTAAGTGTCCTTTTTTCTTAAGAAAAAAATCAAACAATTAAAATGCTAACCTACGACAGATTTGTATTGAGATAATAAACTTATCGATATAATTATTTTTGTTGGTTTTGTTTATGATCAATATTCGTTCTAGTTATCATTCCACCTTAGTATCCGGAGAGTTACGTTCCGCTTTAATAAAAGCGGCAACATTGAGTCCAGGTAAGGGTTCGGACAAAGAGGTTCTTGCTGCCACAGACTGGGTTGATGTCGGTGGGGCAGTGTTCCGACTTCGACGACAAACCCTCTGTGTTGTACCCTTAAAGCTCGGCGAAAGTATTGTCTGCACAGCTCTCTGAAAACTCATTGTTCTGAAAATCGAGGGAAATCGGTAAAAGCGCAGATAATAGTTTAATAATACGATATAAATGGCAAACAATGGATTAAATAGAACATTATGGAAAAATTAGCAGTGTTACATTAGAACACAATTATGTTCCTGAAAGCTGCAGCATGAATCTGTTCAGTTCGGATAAAAATTGAGGTTTATCAACTTGTAGGAGCACATTCCTTAACTTGACCCTTTAAACTCTATAACATTAAAAAGAAAAAAAATGAAGAATTACTGGACTCTTTTTAGCCATTCGGATGTATTGTAATGTACAACGTGCATGCGTAATAAAATAAAATAAATGTAAACCTGGCATGCTCTCCATGGAATGAATGCAGAACCTTGTGATGAACCAGATCAAACACTTTTATATCTCCGTCAGCAGATCCTGAAAACAAGGTATATTTGATATTTTTACAATGAGAAACTTAAATAATGAAAACGTCTTAAACTTCTGCTTAGAGCAGAAAACTTTAGAATTGGATATCAAGATCGATGCTTGATCTCTTCTTTTTACTCATCTGCAGATTAATATAATCTTAAATTAATATCTGAGAATGTGTCTCATCTGCAACCAATCGGAGCCTTGATCGTAGAAACCGAACAGCCAATCAGGAGCCAAGAAAATTTAAACTTTGGTGCGCGATTAATGAGAGAACTCTCATTGGTCCAAACCCAGCAGTGATATAAAAAAGAGAGGATTAAGCAGAAAATCTAAAGTGTCGACAGTAGATACAGATATTTAGCACTCGGGATTAGGGAATCCAATTCTAAAGTTTTCAAATAAGTTAAACTCCTAAATTCAAACTTGTTAAATGAAATGTCACCTGTAGCAAACATTGTCTCTCCGGCGTCAAGACACATAGTTTTCACCGCAGAATCATGAGCCTTGAATGCATGAAGTAGTCTGGCCTGTCTGATATCCCAGACATTGACTAAACCCTTCTTTCCAGCTGATATCAGAATCTGGTGCTGGGTAGCGTGTATCAGACTTGAGGCACCAGCCTCATGGCAACTTGAAACAAAAACACTATTGTCGCAAATAAAAGGTTTAAGAAAAGATATTAAATTGTAATATTGCACTCAACTATCATTCTTAGGAAACTCGGTTATTAGTTAAAGCATTAATACGACTAATTAAAATCATAAATAAAATATTTTCTTTATATAAAAATTCTTACTGGAATGATTGGACACAAGCTCGCTTGCTGGGCATCAATGTATCCCAAAGAGCAACATTCCTCCCGTCACTACTGTGTCCTGCACTAGCCAGTAAACTGGAACTGCCGCCCTTGATAAAACAGATCAATTAACAAAAACAAACATTTTTATATTTCTACAGACAGAGACCTTTTTATTTGGAAACTTTAAGTAATTAAACCAAAGTACAAGAGAGGTGAAAGCAGATGATCTGTACTTTTGTCCAGAGTAAACATTTCATGTAAAACTATATGTCCACTGTTAAGCTTGTTTTATCCTATATTTTATATATAGTTCTTAACTAAAACTTAAACTAAAGTTCTATTCTGTGTTAAAGCTTTGAAACTGTGTACATTGGAAGGCGTGTTGGTCGAAGAGCCGGGACGGTACATCCTAGACTTGGCCATAACTTAATACAGTTCCGTCCGTGGGGCTAACGGAGAGTGTAAAACTATAAATATATCTATTTGGTTCAAGAACTCGCCAATAAGGGAATCATGGCAGACATAAATTTTGTTAATTGTTATTAATTATTGAAAATTACTTTACAGGGAAGTTCAGGGAATTTTACTTTAACAAGGATTCCCAAACCAAATTTTAAATTTCCCAACGAAATAGTCACACACAATTTTATCGTCTTGAGATGAAAATGCGCGAAGTTTTTTTATGAAAACTTTGCTGAGTGGAATGTTATTTCACTCAGTAGTTATTTGTCACGAAGGACAGTTAAATGACTTTACATCCCGCTGCTGGGGGAATAATAGTTAGGTAAAATTTAAAATGAACCGAACCTGGAAGACTAAATCTGCGCAGTTCTTGGTAAACATCTCCAGGTTTAGATAGGGCTGAGCAGTATTGTTCGCCTGCCACAGAGAGACATTTCCGTCCCCGTCCGATACTCCGAACTTGTTTCCTTGCTCGGAGAAAACAATCCTGTTCACTCGAGCGAATACGCTGGATTGACGAACTGTGGTAACCTTTAAAAAAAATTTTTATTGTTGATTGACCAACATTTTCTGAAATAGTTTTATTTACATCCACCCCACACTATTGAAATATTTTTCTTCGTCAACACTTTGGAATTCGACTACTTATCATCAACAATGACCCCCCCCCCCCCTAAATAAACACATTTTTTCACTCAAATTTGACAAACTTGATCAAGAAAACATTTTGTGCAACAATCTAGATTGGTTAAGCTGAAGATAAAATTCGGCGAGATTTCACCAAATTCATAAAAATATCTTTTAATTCTGCTTCCTAACTAATTTTTATTTTCATTCCAAGGAAAGTATATTACTCTCCCCCGTCTTACATGTTGGTTATGTGACCACTCCCAGAGAAGAACTGAACCATCCTGTCCTCCACTAAGATAGAGAGGAAGGTGAGGATGAGCACAGAGTCTTCGAACCCCGTCCTGACGATGGCGTTTTACTACTGGAGATGTTCGAACTCCCTGGGAAACCTTAAACATAAGTTTTAATAAGCATGTCTAGAGAGTTTCTTGTTTTCAAAAAATCAATTTCTGTCGTATTTTCTAAAATCTATTTTTTTATTCGATTTACAAACTCTTTTTGACAGTAATTTATAACGCATTTGGTAAGTTTTCTTTTTTAAAAAATAACGCTTTATGATCTAAAACCTAAATATATACTTTGCTCGTCTTTATGTCTGTTTGTTTGTATCCAAAAACGTCAAAAAACAAAAGCATAAGTTCAGCTACAAGAAAACAAACAATAACTTAAAAAAGAAATATAATCCAGTTCATTGTTTTTATTTGTTATATATTAACCTGACAGGATGAGTTTGAAGGAGAAACTGATGAGTGTCCTGCTCCTCCGCTGAAACCGGAGATAAACTGGAACGGATCTCCGGGAGGAACCATGAAATTATTTCCCTAGAAATACTAGTTTAAGACAACTCAATATTTACAATGTCGTTAGTTTTATTTTTCTTGATTCCCCATTCCTCAAAAATTGTATAAACTTAACAGTGTAAAAAAATGTATTTTGTGAAACTTAAGTTGTTTTTTTTGTGTGGAAAAAAATGGGGGTTAAAGCGACAATAAACAAAGATTTACAAAATATTTGTTATGTTAATTTAAAAAGGTAAACCTTAGAAGTATGAAGTCCTGAAGCTTCTTGCATCTTGAGAATATCAAACTCTGCCTCGTCCTCCGACCTATCAGACCAAGAGGATGGGTGGAGGAGAAGAGCCATGTTAATCTCTAGAATCTCTCGAGGTGTTGAAACTGCGACTAGGCCTCCGGACACCTTGTTTAAACAGAATGCTGTCAGGTTATCTGGATCCTTGTGAATGATCTTCATCTGTCCAACAGATTCTTCATGATTAATCTCATCTCCGTTCCTGCTCTCTCTATCCTCCATCCTCATTTGAGAAATCGACATTTTCCTGCTTTTCCCAAATATGTATCGGATAAAGATGGGTTGAACACTCTCCTGATGAACAAGATATTTCCAGAGTCGTTTAATAGCTCCTAGTCCCTGACCCTTACTGGAGAACGGAGTATTAGAGGGTTCAAGCATGGCTTTATACTTGTTTATGAGAGGACCGGAGGCCTGAGCATCAGGGAAACAACCCGGGATATAATTATCCGGAGGTTTACCATCTCTCATTAACCTCTCAGTAACAACCTCGGCCCACTTTTCTGTAGTTCTCAGGCATTTGTAAACAAGAGAACTAGTTATAGGAAGCTCAGACAACTCTATACCTGCAATAGACAGGAATTTCTCAATGTTCTTCTGCGCTATACTAAGAACTGTTAATCTTAGGATTGCCCAGGAGTAACTATTTGGGTTGCTATGCTCCAAGTTTTCAGATTTTACTGGAACATTGGAGAAAGGATCATCATCTTCATCCTCTAATTCATCAATGTCGTCTTCTTGGTCCGACTCTTCGGCAGAATCATAATCCATACTGCTCATGTTTGCATCTAATGTGGGTTTGGACAAAAGTTTAGCAACAAGAGAGGATTCTGGAGGGAAGAATTCTTCTCTTGTCGCAGGTTTCCTGTTGTTGAGTGTATCCTGAGCTGAATCCTGTGGAGGGGATCCGATCTGTACATTGAGTAATTTCATGTTTAACTTTATCCTTTGCTTGGTAATATTTGTCACGGTGTTAATCCCAGAGGAGAGAATATTCTCCGCCATATCCTGACCCTCCTTCATCAGAGGAGAGTTTACGGAGGTTTCTACCTTCACAATCTTCTTACTCCCGCCTCCGAAGACTTGTGTCCAACCGTTCTGTGTTGGAACCTGACTAATCAACCTATACAGAACATGACAGTCACATGTACTGAGAGCGTAGAGAAGTAAGCTCATGTACACAGCTACATAGGTTTCACAGAGCAGTACACACAGATTGGGTGTATCATCATCCTTATCTCTATCTAGAAGAGCACGGAGAGAAGTTACTCCCGGCCATTTTGAAGGTTCGGTAAACACTTGGCTTACATCTTCCATAGCTGAGGATCTACGGTTTCCAATGGAGAACATAAGATAGGAATCTTGAACAACATTGCTGATTCTACCAATAGCATCCATTCCTGGAGCTTTCCTTAACTCCTCAGACAGCTTGGATCGACTTATGTTGTCGGAGTCGCACAAGGACTGATAAACACAAGATGAGAGAGCGATAGATAGATCTCTAATGAGAAGAATGGAAGGAAACCTACCGGAGTCTGGAGCTGGTAGAGGTTTATGACAACAGATCTGGTAAAGTATATCATGAGAGAAGGACTGAAGATAATGAACAGGATCAGTAATAACAGTTTTCTGCTGTGCAATACAAGCGGAGAGAAGTGGAAGTGTGGTTGGGAAAGGAAGTGGAGAGAGGAGCTGATGCTGGGTTTGTTCCTGCTGCAGTTCCTGGAGAAGAAGAACTAGTTCCATTCGTACATTAACTAGACCCCCGCCATTAGCTCCATGAAGACCGCAATAGCTGTGAAGAGTTCTGAGCAAGGTTTGGTTAGCTGCCAACCATTTCTTTCTCCTTGAAACTCTGAGAAGACGAGTTTCAAAATCAATCTTCTCATTCATTATTACTTGGTGCAGAGCGGGTGCTTCTGCGGAATGCTTAGATTCATCCAGAGAGAGATTAAGAGCTTTATCAGGTTCATTTGCTAGTTCTACACCGTTATAATTGCACAATTTTTTCAAAGCTTCAACTTCTTTTTCCAACCAAACATAGAGCTGATACCTGATCAAACCTCCGTCAGATTCGAACCCTGTAGCCAGGGTACTCAACTCCTCCATCATAATCTTCAAGCAGGCCGTAAACTTCATCTGCTGGGCAATGATATCTATCACTGGTTTAGATTCTGTTGCAGGAGCCGCTTCTTCAGTATGGAAGGAAACAGATTTACCCTGATTAAATAGTTTTTTCTTATCCTCCTCAAACTCGGAGTCATTATCATCATCATCCTCACTCCACTCTAGCTTCAGCTCATCGTCATCATGACCAGGTTTAACAGTCTCCGCTGGACCCCAATCCAAACCAAACTCATCAGATTTGGTCGGAGCAGTTTCTTTGGTAGGACTAACACTGCTCAAATTACCCCAATCCAGAGCATTCTCATCCAACCGTCCTGATTGCATGATATCATGATGACTTTCCTTGCTCTGCTCACGAACAACCTCCTTCTTGGTTTCTGTTACAGAAACTCTAGCAGGGAGTTTAGAGAGAACGTCTAGAGCAAGAGCAGGACACCCACCTCGTAGATGAAAGTTTGCAGTGGAGAAATATAGTTTCCTCTCTAGGGGAGAAACTGAATCTTCAATCAGAACTGATCCGCCTTCCATGCTTCCCTTCTTAAACCCGGAGAGCATTAGAGCCTTATTCTTATCCTCAGAGTTTTTACTCAGCTTGTGTCGGATAATCAACGGATGAGTTCGTAAATAAACGTAGAAATTGAAAACCATGGGATCAGCCTCTGAGGTCTTTATCGGAAGAGGATATTTCTCATCTAAGACATAACTAGGATGATCATTCCCAACATTCCTCTCCATCAGAGTGGTAAGACTAGAGTCATACTCCTTCAAGATCCAGTGTCCAATAGATCTAAGGAACGGATCAGGATGCGCCAAGTTTCTTGAATACTCTCCGGCTTCGGTAAAACCTAAAATCTTATCCTTGATAATATCCTGAACACAGACAGGATGGGTTTCAGTTACTCCATCATACAACCGACCAACTAGGATTGCCAGCTGGATATCTTCTAGCTTAGAAACAATAATCTCCATTGCATCCTTTAAGCTGCCACTGAGCAGGAAGAAAGCTGCAGCGTGCAGAAATCTTTGTTTTCCCATCAGAGCAAATGCATTTTTCAACGCTGCTTTCCTCCACCTTTCCTCATTGAAATCATTTTTGAAAAACTGCGTCATTTTATCATCCTTAATGGAACGGAATAGACCCCAAACAAGAGATTTCTTCTTCATTGCCAGATAATATAAAGCTGCGTCCAGGGGTTCCTGGTTCTTTTGAAACGAAGCTTTAGCAAGATTCTCAACAAGTTTTCTCAGAGTAACATTGCTACGGAGCCACCAGGCTACTCCAACCTCTCTCAGTTCACTCCAGGTCGGATTACCCCTGGAAACACAAGGGATTAAACTCACCAGTTCCTCCTCACTCTCGGAGTGAAATGCCCATATGATGTTACTGGAGTTAAGCCCAGCTTTTGCTACACTACTCCTCTGAGATAAGGGAAGACATCTTTGAAGATAACAATAATGCTTCATGGCCAGGAGGAAGCGAAGTCCACAATCATCCAAAGAATCAAGAGAAATTTCTCCTTTCCCAGTGCTTCCCAGGTTTGTTTCCTTTGAAATAGCTGATTTAGCCGCATCGATAGCAAACCTCTCCGCTATATCAACATTGCAGGATGCAACTGTATCCGCAAGCGCCATCAGGTGCATTTGATCCAGACTTGTAAGTCCAGGCAGCTGGGAGTGAGTTAGAAGTTTAGATAAAACCCGAGCCTGTCTTGGACCAAAAAAGGACAATCCTTGCTTCTCATTAGACATGGAGAGCCGTCGTTGTCTGACAAATGAATCCTCGTCCTCTAGGTTTAAATTGAAATCCATGTCTCCTTCTACAACACTGTCGGAAAAGAGTTCATTATATTCCTGGGTTTCAACATTAGAAGATCCTTTCTCCTTGTCTGCTTCTAGCAGCATCCAGAGAGGGAGCGGAGATATAGCATAAACCTCAGCATGATCAATCAATTGATCTTCCGGCATCGCAGAGGTTGAACTTCTTTGATTATCCCGGATCGGAGACGGAGACCGTCCTTGTCCTCCAATAATTGATAAATTTCTGGATTTTGTCCAATCTTTGGTTTTCTCTGATTCTTGTATTGTGCTGTGTCTGCTTCTTTGTTGCTTTGGGCAAACACATTTGACTAGATGATTCAGGATTGCTTTAACCCAACGTATTTTCCCAGAATGCAGGAGCTCCATCAACTGTTTAGGATGATACTGGGGAAGAACAGGACAGGAGAGATGACTAGCCTCAAATAATCCCATATCTGACATAAACTCTTCTACTCCGCCCCCCATCAACTTCTTGGCTTTCTCAACTGAGTCATTGAAAAATCTTGCATCCGCTCCATATGAGCCTTTCAACCCACCATGAACATTCTTGGGTTTAGTTTCCTGGGAAATAGAAATTAATTCCGTCTCTTTCAGTCTTCTCTGATCATTATCCTCCGCTGAATCTTCTTGAGAGTTTGAAACCTCTGCCTGCCATTGGCTGTACACAGCAACCTCATTATCCATTGCACACATGAGAACTCCGTCCCGAGCCCAGGATACAGACATGGGAAGGGGAGGTAATCCATCAGCAGTTTGGAGTTCTATCCGTCGGAATATCATCCATTTGAGTTCATCTATCAATGGTTGCAAACCAATGGATGAGGATTTCCTGAGTAGAGGTCTTGAAGACTGGGGTTTCTTAATATCCTTCCTGTTCAGTTTACAGGCGTGAGATACGTCAGCAGAAACTGTGGTTAGAAGAAGAACCTTATTTGCAACCGCCACAGTTAAAAGATGACTCCCATCCTCGTTGGAAACCCAATCCAGCTGAACTAGTTGTTTCTGAACTAGGGAGGAAGCACAGGTGTCTCCGAAACCTTCTTTCAGTTTAGATAGAGTTGCTTGACTAGGAACCTGGGGGTGATGATTAGTTGTAGTTTTCCATCCTTCTTCCCTCTCCAGTTTAGAACCTTCATAAAGGTTCTTGTGCAGCTTAGCGAACGCATTATTTCTCCGATCTTGTGGTTGGAAAACTGTCTGATCCACCGCAGGTTCAACTCTTGGAACCTCAATATTTTTCAAAACAATCTTATCCTCCAGGATCCATTCAATACCTCCGGAGCTCTCACATTCATAGATGGAAACAAACAAGTTTACATAACTAGAATTGGAGTGCTTATTTTTTCGGGTAAAACTTTCTCCAGACCTGTAGGCAACAGCAATCCGTCCCGTGTAGGCAGCGGAGACACTGAGAGGGTATCCTGGAACCTCAATAGCAGAGGATATATGTTCCGTCTCCATCTTCCATTCTTCCCACTCGAACGATTCTTCTCCGCCGTCTGAAGTATCTACAACAGTCCAGAATCTGATGATGCTATCCGAGCAGGCTGTTACCAAAAGATAGGGAGCTAAACAAGCAGGATAGATACTGGAGGAGGAGAGATGTCCTGCGGCAGGTACACACTGGATCACCGATACACTCTCCGGTAGGGGGAGCTTCTGAGTGCAAACCTTGGTGCTGGAAATCAGAACTCTTCTTCCTTCATCCTTGGGTTCCTCTTTCATCTCCGGTGAGGGGGATCGTGTTGTGTTTGCACTTCCGTTCTCTTCGGGTTTCTCTGGACTTTCAAGAATCAATTTCCACATGTGCATCAAGGTTGAATTCTCAACCTTCTCCGCTAGAACTACATAGAATATTTCTCTGAACCCGGTCTGATTCTCTCTCAGGTCAACCATAGCCGACATTGAAGACGGGATAAGACCAAGCTTGACCCCGCTCTGTGAACTAATGGATCCATGAACCATCTCATGATGGAATGTGTGGAGAAGGATTGTATTTTGCCAGTTCTGCTGAGTATCCTCTATTTGGTCCAGATCTATCACTACTCCAGGTCTAGCGGAGGACTGGGCAGAGACTATACTGGAGTAAACGCTCTTATAATACTTCTTGTCCTTTGCTGGAGAGGTGCTGGCCATACTGGTTGTAGACCTGTACTTGTTTGCTGAATCTCTGAACGTAGTGTTTAATTCTCCCAGCAGAGAGCGTGCATCTATCACAGCCTAGATAATTACAATTTTGTTTAAAGTGAAGAAAGAACTGTCGTTGTAATTTTAAGTTACTCTCAATTTAAACAGGCCCTTGCCCGATTCACAAAGGTGCCTTTTAAACTTTTTTCCGAATAATAATCAATAATCGTTTTTTTTTACTTACAGTGTTTAAATCTAACAATTTCCTTGTTTTTGTAGCATAAATTCACAAGCCACTTATAAAGAGAACCCATAACTGAAAATTATCAAGCTTTAAAGAGAAAAACATGGATATCTCATTTATCCTTGATCAAACAAAGCTATTATGAGCCCCATTGAAAATCTAGCATGCCACGTTATAAATGTAGTCTCCATTTTTTTACGAGTTGAAAGGAAAGGCAAAAACTGAAAAATATATTTTTTCCTCGGTTTGATGTTTTTGTTAAAGTAATTTAAGGATATAGCTTTAGATAACCATGTCTGTTCATGAATCTATCCAAACAACCCTGTCACATAAAAAAGTAGGATTTTTTTTTTAAAATTTATGAACTTGTATTGCACCTCCGTCTGAGGCCTTTAAAAAAACTCAAAATTTGTATCGGAATTTGCACTATATTCCTTTTAGATTCAAGCACACGCTATTTAATATATTTTTTGTATTACCTGGTAAACCCTGAGACTCTTCCCATCTGATGAAACAAAGCATGCACTGGGAGAGTTGGATAGAGTACCCAGAACTGAAGAAGGGAGCAGAGTAGGGATCCACGCTACATTGGTGAACGCAGAGATTTGTCTAAACAATATTTCAATTAGAACTGGTTTCTAATAGGGTTTAGTATTGACTCTACAATTAACGATAGAGCAAGTTGATCAGAAATAGAAATTGAAATAAATAATGCTCTTGATATTTATAATCATATCTATTATCAAAAGAAAAAAAATGCTGTGAATTATACATGTTCAATGTGTTCTTACAAGAATTCGTCATACTTCACATTATTTGAAGACCACTGTAGTGTCGAGGAAGTTTATAAACTTTGATTTTAATTATTTCATAAATAAAAAAATAAAATCTACCTTGAATTGATTCTTGCAAGCTCAGAGATACCTCCACTACCAGGTTTTGAGATAGGACTGATTGGATCTACTCTCCACAGTATCAGCTCACTACAGAAATTTTCTTCTTTTCTGGGACCTGACGGAGCAGAGCTCATGTTGTGATGAGAAGTTGTAAGAAGGAGGGGAAGGACGGGATGAGGAGTTATCTCATTAACCCTAAACCTATGTCCGTTCACCCTTGCTTTATGACTAATGTTGAGAAGCTGGCAGAATTTAGTATCCGGAGAAAAGGTTACGTCCCACAGGTTCAAGGTTCCGTTCTCATGCTTTGAGATCATGGAGACTATCGGAGAAACATCATACTTTTTTGTTACTGAAACCAATTTCTCTTTTAAATCCTTGTGAGGTTGATGTTCCTCTTCATTATCCTCCCGAGAGCCCGGTTCAGCTGCCTCCATTTCCTCCTTCAGGAGTTGGTTTATATTCAATAAATGTTTAGAGTTGAATATCGCTACGTTACTGCTCATGGTGCTCGCGTCTCCTATAGGTATAGCGTTGGGTATCCTGGAGCTGAAGCTAACCTGAGCTTGTCTAAATGCTCCGGGTTGATATTCATCTAGAAAATCTGCTACCCAGACCAATAAGCTTCCATCCACTGGATGAACCTGAACAATTGTTGTCGATATTACTTTGTCGTCAGTTTATGACATCATGAAGTAAAATTTTAAAAAAAATAATTCTATATTTTCTTTTTTTCCACTTCTAAATTTTCTTTTTCTGTATAGATGAATGCAAACCCAAAATTTGTAGAAATTTCTTATTTGTATTTTAAAATAGATATCACTTATATTTTAGTTTTTAACTCTTCAATTTTGACATAAGTTAAAACTTGATGGGCGTCCACAAGGTTTCTGTTAAGATAAGATCAGTACAAAGAGAAACGGAATTATACCAAATCCTTAATTGAGAGAAAATCTACTTTCGTAGTCGACCCTAGAAAGAAAGGATAGAAATTAAAGAGAAAAAATCTATGAATATTAGAAATATAATCCTACCGAGAAGAGTAGATCCGAGCTCTGGTGCCAACCCTGCAGTAAAACCTCGATTCTCTGGTCCATAGCCTCAGACAGGGTTAGTTGATGAGCCGAGGTGGTGCTGGGTTGGGATATATCCGTCGAGAAGCTTGTTACACTCGGAGTATGAGATATTCCTCCGCCGTGAGAAACTTCCTCCGCCCTAGAACCAATATTCCTGACAGGACTCATCTCTCCTCTATAGGATCTAACATCTCTAGGATCTTGCAATAGTTCCTTCTCTACCACACTATCCTCCCTCTTTAGGGCTACCTTGGCCAGCTCCTGGAGAATCTTCTCCGTCTCCAGGCTAAAATAGATCTCCTTGTTGTTTAGCCAGTGCAGAGAGAACTTGTGAACTACTCCGGAGTTTGAAGAACTGTTCATGGCAGGAACTAGAGGGATATCGGTCAGAGCGTTGATAGTTGCTGCCAGATGAAAATGCATTCCAGAAGACACCCCTGAGCCCTAAATAAGTTTCAGGTTACAAAATTTTTTTTTTAAGTTTTAAAATATCGAATATTTTTCAAGAATCTGACATTCACAATGTTAAAATGTTAGTGCGTAAAGAACTTATAAAATTCAAACATCAGAAAACCCATTAGGATAAACCAACTTAGAGAAAGTTCCTATTCCTACCTGGAAACTTAGATTATGAAAATCATGAACCGAATAGGAAGATGGAAGTGATGGTATCGGAGCTGGAGATCCTCCCTCATTATCTCTCATCATCTTACGTGAAGCAAAATTCTGACGCATGTGCTTCAACCGTTCTATAAACCGTTGTTTCTGCCGATGAGCTCGGAAATGAGGATCCTGGAAGGTAACAAGGAAAATTAAATATCAAAACAAAAAAATAACTGCTTTTTAAAAAAATTGAATCAACAAAAAAACTAAGAAGTGATCAAACCTAGATTTATAAACTATCATCCTATGATCTAAGATAAAAACAATTGTCTATTACACCTACCTGATTATCTACTAGAACTACCTGATTATCTACTAGAACTAGATTATCTACTAAAACTACCTGATTTCTACTATAACTATCTGATTATCTACTACAACTACCTGATTATCTACTACAACTACCTGATTATCTACTTCAACTACCTGATTATCTACTACAACTACCTGATTATCTACTATAACTACCCGATTGTCTACTATAACTACCTGATTATCTGCTACAACTACCTGATTATCTACTATAACTACCCGATTGTCTACTATAAATACCTGATTATCTACTACAACTACCTGATTATCTACTATAACTACCTGAGTAGCTGCTGGATCTATTTGTGTAAGACTAACTAAACCATCGTCCGGAAGAACTGTCTCACACCAGAGTCGGGAGATATTATCCTCACAGTTAGTTACCAGCATATTTGCAACTCCACACCTAGTTAAATCAAGAATACAAAATAGAGTATCAAATCAAATCAAAATGGAGTATCGAAAATAACAAAATGCTGTATCAAGGATATTTAAATAAAGTATCAAGGTCCAAGGATATTAAAATTAAGTATCAAGGATAACAAAATGGAGTATCAACGATATCAAAATGGAGTATCAAGGTGAAAAATAATTACAGCAAATGCCGTGTAATATTCATTGTATATCAAGAAAGAACTTGACCTATCAATTTTTTCCTTAGAAAAAGATTGTCGATGCTCTGGAAACAAAATAAAAATTGGAAAATGCATCATAAGACATTGCTTAAGTCTGTTACCTTGGCATATATTTACTTGTATCCCTCCAGGAGAACCCTGTCACGGGACGAGGATGCGCAACATAAATGAATCCGTAATTCTCACGGTGCTCCTCGGAATCCATAGTCTGGGACGGGAGTAGGAGATGCACGTTCTGGAACCAGATCCGAACCAATCGATCGTTCTTTCCAGCAGTTGCAAACAGGGTTCCGTCCGAGGAGAAGGCAAGGAAAAACACCTGATTAGGAGGACGGATACTCCAGATACAATCCCAGTTCCCGCTCCGGTTCTCGTTCTCGTCCTCGTCTCCTCCGAGAGCAAACCTTGTTCTCTCGTTGTATTTCCACATCTGGAGAATTTCTCCGGCAGTGAGTAATCTTGTCCCTTCATGGTTCCAGGATAAACTTGCGACTTTACATTCTAGATCTAGTTCTCCGGTCTTAACCCACCAGTAATCCAATCCATGCTTGGAGTCCCTCTGCACTAGCGGAGTAGGCTCGAACACACAAACCTAAACCAAATAAGAGATGATTAAGCAAAAAGAGAAATAATAGAAAATTCCAACCCATTCTTTTTGAAGAATTTTAAAAACTTGTCTCGCTTCTTAAAAATTAAGCAAATGTGTAGCTATATTTTTGTTAATTCTTTGAATTTAAAATAAATTTAATATTTTCAGTTTTGTTAAAATAACTAGTGTCTAGTCCCTTAGAAAGAATCTTTAGTTAAATCTGACCTTATTTTCATACGCAACAGCAATCTTCCCTGTGTTGTTGGAAACATCAACACAGGAGATCTGAACGTTGTTGTGACAAATCCCAGGTATAATTTGAACACGCTGGAAGTTGTTTGCTAGGATAGTAATATTGCAGCCAGCAGCATAGGCGGTCAAACGGACTCCTGCATCAAAAGGTCGTAGTAGTTAAGATAGGTCGTACTTTTAAAATTTTGTTTATATTATGCATTCCGAATGGGCACAGGAGATTTTACTGGTATCTTCAAGATTATTATTATGGCAAATGTGATCAAGTTCTTTCAGCATAAACATTAAAATTCCAAATGTAAATTTTTAACAGTAAAACAGGTTTGAAAGGAGTGTATTTTTTGATATTATTTTCAAGACGTTCGAGAAAAATCTTTGAAAATATGTTTCCCCGTTTAATACAAAAATTTGCAAAAATGCCTTTACTTTTCATTTTCTATCAGTAAATCCTTTAATATCTAAAGATTCAAAAAGATTCTTCAAAATTACTTGTGAGCAATATACCATACGCTTACCTTCCACGCTTCCAACTCCGAAAGTTTTGTCCCCGGGGTTACATGCCCCGGTCAGAATCTGATGACATTTCATCTTCTCCTCAAGTTAACATTTTCTCTGAAACCTATATTTCAACCGTCAGGTACCTGGCTTTAAAATATCACAGCTTAAAATAATTATCAATACTTATCAGTTGTTAGGACGGAAAAAACTACAGATCTGAACGGAATAAAGCTTAGTCAATCTCATCATCATTCTCAATAACCTCTGGTATAGTATTATACTGCCATTCATCGGGGAAAGGGCAGGTACTGGTGGTTGGAATACCAACACCGTAGAACGTGGAGAGAGTTCCTTGTCCGAACCTTCCCCCCATACTTCCTAGATCAGAGGCACGGGATCTAGAGGAGCAGACGGAGATATTGCCTTCGTCCTCAGAGTTGATCCGTCCTCTCCTACTCTCGTTGAACAAAGGAGACTTTAGGCCAGAGGGCGAAGCTTGCTGCCGTGTTGAGACGTTGAGGGAGAGCTCCTTTTTATCCGGAGTAAAGGACGCGTTCAGAGGAGCATGAGACGGGAGACTATTGATATACTCAATAACCTTGGAGTCTGCTGCACTGGCTAAAGAGGGTGGAGTCGGGGTTCCAACACTTCCAGGTGTATCACATTTTAGAGTTTCTGACAACTAAAAATAAAAATTATTCAGTCAACTAAATGACAAGTTCTATTTTTGTTTGATATAATTATATTAAAAAATTAATGTGTTGTGTATTCTGAATGTTTTTATTAAGCAAATCCCTTATAAAAACTCAATTGGTTTACCTTTAAATCTAGACTAAGATCATTATTGTTTTCAACATCACTGATCTCTGACACGTTTCTAGCTATAGGACTTGTCGGCTCATCCACTAGGAATGGATGATCCAAACCAAATGAAGAGAGAACCTTAGTTTCATTTTCTAGCGTGGATGGAGCGACAGGACTTAAATCCTCAAATTCTCCGGGGTTTAGAATATCTGATAGATTTGATTCAGAAATTGTGGTGATGCCGTCTCCGGAAAAACCGGGAAGATCCTTATCTGAGCTTGGTAACTCTGCTTTCTCCAGACCGGATTGACCGAAAAGTTTCATTTCAGGTTCAGTAATGAGTTGGAGCGGTTTTCTTTGTTTGTTTTCCACCAAGATGTGCGCATGCGCCGCAGATTCTATTACCGGGTTTAGGATTTCGGATTTGACCGGAGTGTTTGATTGGATAGGAGAGGATTTTTTCATGAGTTGTTCAGATATATTCATCTGATCAAAATTGTTTGTGACGAGGGTACCGTTTGACACATCAAGATTCATCTCCTGACTGTTCTCAGGGCTGATTGTTTCAAGACTGAAATCTAAAATAAAAACATATTATGATTTAATCATATCATAAAAATATATTTTCAGTTCATGGCAAAATAAAAATCGTAATAACTTAAGTTCTGAACGCGGAATTAAAAACCTTCAAAGTTACCCACAAAGGATGATGGTTTATAAGACGACGGTAAAGAATCTAATCAGCCTTAGGATCCCAATCCGTTGGATCCGCAAGATTTTGGCTTCCTGGATCTGGATCCAACGGGCAAACTTAATACAAAAAAAAACACAAAAATTTAATGGAAATAACCTGGATCCGGATCCGAATGAATTTTTTTCCAGTGCGGATCCAGGATCCGGAACCGCATCAAAATTAAATGGAACCTAAGCACTGCTTTTTTCTTATTCTTTTTTTTTTAAAGTTGTTGTAAACTTATTTCCTTCTCGGCAATATCATTTATACATCATTCAAAAATGATTTGCAAGGCAGAAAAAAATCCGTCTTTAGATCGAATTATAATTCTTTAGCTTTAGGTCTTATCCTTTGAGGATAATCCTGTAATATATATATATATATATTTATATATAATAATGTTTTCATAAACTGTTCATTAATCATTCATTTTTGTAATTTACCTGAATTGATTGTTGTATTTGGAGTATCTCTGATCCCTTCCAGTGGAGTAATCTCTTCAAACACCCGAATATCCGAGTTTAATATCTCTAGGTCTGTATCACGAAAATCTTCCGAGTCAGTTCCTTCTATTTCATCTGCAGGAGTGGACGTGTTTGGACCCTTGGTTTTCCGTCCTACTCCACGCTTCTTCTTCTCCGCAGGACTGTAGTAGTAGAAGTTCTCGGAGTTAAGGTTGGTTTTTCTCAATAGTTCCTGGAGAGATGCTGCAGCTGCTGATGAGCTAGGTAGGATAAAACTACTATCCAAGGATACAGCCTGGTATAGAGCTCCTCCTCTCTGAGGAGATCCATCGGAGGAACTCAGAGTATTCTCCTCAGAGTTTCGGAAGGATTCCCAAGTAAGAGATCTAGCAGTACCTGGAGGAAAACTGGTTTCAGGACGGTTCAGAGTATTTTCTGTAGATAACAATCCTTTTAGCATTGGATTAAGACGGGACGTGTGCAGTTCTTGTAAAGTTTGCCTTCTATGTTTCTCAGGGTTCAGAGTTTCAGAGCAGAGAACTGCATGAGCTGTTATCTTGATTTCTAGGTTCTGATCGACACCAAGATCAAGAGTAATAATAGCTCTGTATCCGGCGGTACCGGATATACATCTCACGTCCCAACAGTCTCCAAACAGAAGATCCAAATGAGAAACGGAGTTTTCAAACTTTTCAATATGGAAGTCAACAGAGAAAGCAGTTTCTCTCTCGAGACCTAGGATCCCTGGATCCAGTCTCCAGTCCACAGCTCCAACCGTCCAGGAGTGTACAATGGAGAACCCGGAGAGAAATCTCTGCACGTCTCTCCGAATTGTAGAGCAGAGCTGATGTCTCCGAACTATTCTCTGAAAACAACCAAAGATACGAAAACTTTTTAAAAATTAATTCTACTGGAACGAAAATTCCCTGAATTTGGATAACTATTGGAATAATAGCCATTGGACATTTGTTCCGTGTGATAATAAGAGATTATGGACAAATTTGTCTTATTTTATGGCCTAGTGGCTTTCACGGAGTTTTATTAAGAAGAAATGTTCATGAATATTGAAAAACCAATTAAACGGATAATAAGCACATTGTGTGTAGTAAAACCAGTGTCTATTTTAAGTAGTTTAGAAATACCATAGACAATTAATCTCCAGCATTACCTCTATCAAAAATTATTTTTAGAGGCAATGATATTTCAAAAATGAAATTACGGTGAATCTGCAGTCTGCACTGACCTGTATATGTAGAGGATATGTTTCAATAGTTCTCTGAAGTAATTCCATTCCTTCTTGTAAGAGATCAAGAGCAATTCCTCTACCACAAGCAGTCTTTACATTCTCAACCTCAACCATCAACTCCTCACCCGGTAAAACTAAATATATGCAATATCAACCATCAACTCCTCAGCCGGTACAACTAAATATATACAATATTAACCATCAACTCCTCACCCGGTACAACTAAATATATATTTAATATCAACCATCAACTCCTCACCCGGTATAACTAAATATATACAATATCAACCATCAACTCCTCACCCGGTACAACTAAATATATACAATATCAACCATCAACTCCTCACCCGGTTCAACTAAATATATACAATATCAACCATGAACTCCTCACCCAGTACAACTAAATATATACAATATCAGCCATGAACTCCTCACCCAGTACAACTAAATATATACAATATCAGCCATGAACTCCTCACCCAGTACAACTAAATATTTGCAATATCAACCATCAACTCCTCACCCAGTACAACTAAATATATAATATCAACCATCAACTCCACACCCATTACAACTAAATATATGCAATATCAACCATCAACTCCTCACCCAGTACAACTAAATATATACAATATAAACCATCAACTCCTTTCCCAGTAGAACTAAATATATACAATATCAGCCATGAACTCCTCACCCAGTACAACTAAATATATACAATATCAACCATCAACTCCTCACCCGGTACAACTAAATATATACAATATCAACCATCAAGTCCTCACCCGGTTCAACTAAATATATACAATATCAACCATCAACTCCTCACCCAGTACAACTAAATATATACAATATCAACCATCAACTCCTCACCCAGTACAACTAAATATATACAATGTCAACCATCAACTCCTCACCCAGTACAACTAAATATATGCAATCAACTCCTCAACCGGTACAACTAAATATATACAATATCAACCATCAACTCTTCACCCGGTACAACTAAATATTTGCAATATCAACCATCAACTCCACACCCGGTACATCAAAATATACAATATCAACCATCAACTCCTCACCCAGTACAACAAAATATATACAATATCAACCATCAACTCCTCACCCAGTACAACTTAATATATAATATTAACCATCAACTCCTCACCAAGTACAACTAAATATATAATATCAGCCATCAACTCTTCACCCAGTACAACTAAATGTATAATATCAACCATCAACTCCTCACCAAGTACAACTAAATATATACAATATCAACCATTAACTCCTCACCCAGTACAACTAAATATAAAATATCAACCATCAACTCCTCACCAAGTACAACTAGATGCAAAAATGAACGGGTGGGGGTTCCAAGAAGATGTATAATATCCCCTACAAAATTTTATGAAAGATATAGCGATAAATTGTCGTAAAAATGGTTCAAACTAGATTTCTACCTGTACTTGTTGATGTCTCGTCGGATAGAACAGGAACTAAGCAACAGAAAATCTAAATAAAAAATCTAAAATAAAAAGTTTAAATAAATATTTATCGAATATTTTTTTCACCTGATTCAAATCTTGAGAGATGAGAATATCCTTGATACAGTGAAGAGGAGGATTCGTCTCGGACGTATTCTCCACCTGTGCTATACAACCCACCCGGAGCACACATCCGTTTTTCTTTAGATATACAGGGAGAGAGAAGAGTTTCCGCGGATTTTCCCCCTCTACGACCTGCCGAGAGAAGAACATCTTGATACGATCTAGTCTTGAGGGCGAGACAAACACCGCCATGATGAAAAGTAGAGCGGAGAGAACTTGAGGAAATAAACTGAGGAACTGCTGAACCAAAACAAGGATAAGAACTGAAACAGCGCTCAACCGAGTAGATATCCGTCCTGACTCAACCAGCCCCATTTATCTCAACTATTAGGGGACATTTAGCTAATCTGAAAATATTCCATTTGTGAATAAGATAAATATATATATATATGTAGATAGATGGATAAAACATGTACTGTGATAAGACATAAAACCATTCAATGTGAACTTCCTTAAATTTAGGGGGAATAAATTAGAAGGCGTTAAACTACATTAACACACCAATTTAAAAAGTACAAACTATCTGAGTTAAGAAACATTGTTTAAATAAAAATATTTTAAATATATTATTTACAATTTCCCGACTTTGCTAAAAAAGCTGCACAAAATTAATTGAAATTTCACCAAAATTAATATTTAAACTTGATCGGTCCAGAATTAGATAATTTTTTCTATGTTCATTGCTTCTGTTTGAAGAATTCTAATCCCAATAGATTGCTTAATCATGATCTAATATTTACGAGTAAAAATTTAAATACTTAATTGAAAAGGAGCATCCAACCGATAAAAGGAATGATATAAAACAAAAACTATAAAATGCAGATTTTTGTATATAAAGAAAAATACTACATTATAAATAAATAGGTAAAAATCGAGCACATTAGGCGTAAACTTTTAATGTTTCAACTAATTCAATGCATTATTTATGGACGATGCAATTCAAATTATTGTATTTGCCCGTTAAAAATAGTCCTATACAAAATATATTCAATGAAAATTTAAATTATTCATATATTTTATATTAATTTTGCAAGGAATATGGAAAAAAGCACTAAATTCACTAAATGAATTAGTTAATGTCGGGCAATGCAGAAATCTGAATGTTTACTCCTGATAGAATGTGTTTAATGAGTATAAATTGGATAAACTTAGAATTAGAAGAATTTCAATGAAGAATTTTACTGGTTGCTTTTTGAGTGTTAAACCAGTGTGAAGTGTAATATACTGTTAAGTGTTTTTTAATTAAACTAGTGAAGTTTTTTCCTAGGTGTTAATTGTTGATTCGTTGAATGTATTTACAATGTATTGAATTCATTCTACCAAGTACTTGATAAATGTGTTTTTTTATGAGTTAGATGTATTATACTATGCGAGTTTTCACTATGTGATGAATGTATTCTACTCTATTTTGAATGTATTCTACTATGTGTTGAATGTATTCTACTATGTATTGAATGTATTCTACTATGTGTTGAATGTATTCTACTATGTGTTGAATATATTTTACTATGTGTTGAATGTATTCTACCATGTGTTGAATGTATTCTACCATGTGTTGAATGTATTTTACTATGTATTGAATGTATTCTACTATGTATTGAATGTATTCTACTATGTGTTGAATGTATTCTACTATGTGTTGAATGTATTCTACTATGGTGTTGAATGTATTCTACTATGTGTTGAATGTATTCTTCTATGGTGTTGAATGTATTCTACTGTGTCGAATGTATTTTACTATGTATTGAATGTAGTTTACTGATCTAGGATATGGAAAACGAGTTCTATGACTAGAGTTGTTGAGGTTGCAGAATGAATGAGAGGGATGAGTTCGTTGTCAAGATTATTCATGTAGACTCCGGGTAGGGGTTTATCATTAGATCCGGCCTCGTAGGAAACCTAAAAATAATATACAATAACTATTGGATTCTTTTAAAAGTTGAATTTAAAAAAATATTTATTACCAATAGGAACTTCGTAGGGGTAGAAAATGAGTTTCAAAAGTTTATAAAGTTTCAAAATTAAATTTTTATAATTTCCCATTTATCGATTTTTCTCAACGAACTTTGCACAATGCACATAGAAGGGGCAAATTTTGTTCTGTAATTATAAACAAACGTTTGAGGTGTAGTTTCATCAAAAATGTATTTATTTTTATCCAAAAGTTATTTTGCTATATTTTATAAAATTGTATGTTCTTTTAAAGTTTAAAACTTACATTATCCTCATCAAGTGAAACTCGAACTGCAAGAGGAGAAAGGTTTTCTTTCTTGAGATCTGAGAGAAGGGGGACCAGAGCTACTCCGACAGCTCGAGCTACTTCCTCCGCTACCCTGGTTGGATCAGGATCACGTGATCGATTGGCTTGATCAGGGATCTTCAGAAGGAAAACTTCAGTCCATCTAAGCACAGAAGAGAGTAATTGTTTCGCGAGATTTATATCGCGATCTATTTCAAACAAATCATTCAGATATTACACCCTATGGTCATCGATTATCTTTCGCCACATTTGTATATAGTTGATTTTTCATAATATGTTTTTATTTTATTTTTTAAAATAACATTTAGCTTCTAACTTGTTTTCGAACATTCCTAGAAAATATGAAAATCCTCGAAACAGGAATAAATGTTTTTATAAGTAACTCTCAGATCATAACAATTAAAACATATTATGAAAAATCAACTATATACAAATGGGGCGAAAGATAATCGATGACGATAGGGTGTAATATCTGAATGATTTGTTTGAAATTAAATAGATTTTTTTACGGTCTAAGTCGTATGTTGCATCTTTCTGAATTTGTATGGATACTACGTTCTTCGGTATTAGTCGTTTTTAACAATTTTCTCCTTATAGACGCAACAGATAGAAGATTAGAAGCGATCAAAAGCGCTTTTTTATCGCAATAAGCCTATACCCCCTTTCATTTTTCGCGAACACTCCCTTTAACATAAGAAAATTGAACGCCCCTATTTCCTTGATTTTTTGTTTATTCTGGTCCGGTTTTGTTTACAAACATTGACCGTACTACACTATATACAAACTTATCCATAAACCAGTCAGTGTTGACTGAATACTTGAAGGATCTAGTTGTACCCCAGAGCGTCATTGGAATGTAATTAATACTAATTTCTTATAATTTTTATATGTAAATAGTTAACCATTATTTGTATTTTTCTAATTATGATGTATTTCTAGTGTATTAACACCTGAAGATGAATAAACTTTTCCTTCTACCATTATGTACCTTTTGCTTTGAGAGAAACCATTTCAGTCCTTCATGTTAACTTATAAGTCGCCGACCGGCGCGAAACAGTAATGAAATTTTAATTATGCGCATCGAGAACAACTGTCTCTTAATCTATATCTACAATATAATATATACACCGCAGTACAAAAAATTAATAACTTTTATATTCATGAAAAGGCAGTAAAATACCTGAGTAGATGAGAATCAGTGCGCATATCTGGTCCACAATGTATTCTTAAACTTCCCACACCGTCCATACCTTTTCCGTCAATAACACTTTTTATCCTGAAACCAAGAATATTACAAGTTTATGATCTCCAAGTAATGTATGAAGGTACAAATATCGTATTACAAAGTAACTTTGCAAACTAAGAATGTAGAACGAAGTTTTAGAATAATTGGGAGATGGTTAAATGTGCTCTAATGAGTTTAAACTAAAAGCTTGGGAAAACCCTTTAAGCGTGAACTCTCTCAATTTTCAAAATTTCAAATTTGTTTATAAATCTCAATTTAGCATTTTTTGTGAAAATCGGGTGTAAGAAATAAATTTTATGTTTTTTCTAAATTTTTCTTCTTCTGCTTGACCTACCCTATATTGAAAGCTTTATCTTCATCCACCCACTTGATGGAAACTATTTCATCAGGTTGCTCCGCCCCTATCGGACCACACCCTATATTCATATCCTCCATGTTCTCCAGACATTTCCTCAAGGCAACCATATGATCAGGGAGAACCTGAACACATTCAATTCAATATATTCTTTATGCAAACAAGATAAAAGGAAAAAATATCGACTTTTGTTTTTCATCAAATTCATTAAGCTACAGAAAACAAAATGAATGAAGCATATCACATTTTTTTGTTTGGGGGGGGGGAGGGGTGGTGTTTAATTCTAACTTTTCATTATTTTTATCTAGTTTGGTGTACTTAATAATAAGTTAACAAGAAAACTATTTAAATTTTTTCTCCTGATGTAATAGCCCAATTTCTTAAACATGGTACCATATGTACTCAAATTTTTAATCATTTGCATCTAATTTGATGTACACACTGATCTTGAATGACATGTTGACAAGAAAACGAATTAGATTTTTTTCTCCGGATAGCCAAAATTCTTAAACATGCTATCATAGGTACAACTAAAAGTCGTATCTATCTATCTACACTGCTTTGGTAGAGCGTAACCAAATGACTATGGTTCTAGCGCGACTAAGAAATAAGGCAAATCTTTTTACTACCTGAACCATGATTCCATCCTCAACTATTGATGATTTAGCGGTCAAGTTTGCTGTAGATTTCAACGCCCCGTTAAAAACAACAAATGAGGCTCCGGTTACCACTCGTTCCTTAATAATTAAATGTCTAAATATTAGTAATGAACCTGAATGAGAGGACTGATTACAGAATAAATCGACAAAAATATATAGATTTGACATCGTTGATATTTGATACTAAGCATTTTGAAGCTTAGATTTTATTACTATTAATGAACCTGAAGGAGAGGACTCAATTGAAACGCATTAGATTGTCAAAGTTCTGTAGTTTAAGCGAGTTGTTGATATCTGATATTAAGAATTTTAAATCTAAGGTTTTGTTGACGTTTTGTTTTCAAAAATATATTCCTTCTTCAACCTTTAAAACAGTTTCATCTATTTCTTCATAGTTAAAGGGATTGCTAGTATAATTTCAAGTAACAATCCATGTAAAGATGGCAATACCTGATTCACAAGGATACCCTTGAAACCTTTATCTGATCAATAATGTGGAAGATATTTTTGTTTTATAGGTTTTAAAGTATTTAATTTAATTTTTAGTTATTTTCCTGTAGTAAAATGTGCAAGTCATATTTTCATTCTTTTGATACTGTTCACCCAAAAATCATCAATTAAAAAAAGGGGGGGGGGGGGTAAATAATTTGTTAGAAAATATGCACCCCTGAAACCACAATTACAGACAAAGCTTTTAAGGGTAACGTTGTGAATCGGGCATTGCCATCTTAACATGGAAGGCCACTTGAAATTACGCTTTCAGTCCCTTTAATGAAATTTCGTTTAAAGATTCAAATGTTAAAATAGACGACCAGATGAAACATATAAACCAGTTCTAACCCACCTTGTGCTGTATATTAATAGCTTGAGTTTGGTAAGTTCCCTCTGGTGTCTGTATAGCTACTAGATGAGAATCCACCGACATGGAGAAGTTTGCTCCTAGAGCTAACACAGGAAGGTTGGAGTTATTTAACGCCTTACTCACTGCGTCATGTCGGTTTTTAGGAATAAGAATAAGAGTTCTTCTCGGAGACATATGTATAACCAGTCCTCGGACCGTTGGTATAGTGTACGCATAGTTCTTAAAGTCGGAGAGAACACTCATTATAGTGTGTCCTAGTTCTCCGTAGACAGGTTTCCGTCCTCGTACAGAGACAAGAGGAGCAGGATAATATCTGAACTCTGCTCCGAGTCTCAGCATGAGACGGAGAGGGAAAACCCTGGCCCAGGGTATCTCCCATCTCATGAGTAGGATACCGAATAAAACAGGAGGAGGAGGTAGAAATAAATCCGTTACAGCCTGAAATATTTTATCATGAATTGGTTACAATTTACATTTAACTTCGAATAAAACTATATGAAGAAAATGATGAAATATTTTTCATTCTATTACAAATTTATCTCACTTTAACAGTAAAAGTATACGAATTTAAAGGAAACTACTATAAATTGTTAAATGGAGGATTCCATAGATCTGACCCAAATCTTTTTCTACCTGAAAAGTGTGCCTAATGAACATCCATCCTCCATGTGAGTTTGAACCAAGATGCTCGGAGTTCACCGTTATATGACCCATCTCTAACACAGGCTGACCAGCACCCGCCTTTAACATCAAATGTCGCAATTGAGATTTTTTTTAAAAAACTTTAATCTTTCAGAAATTTGAATTTCATAACCATCAAGGCAAAATTTCCATAATATTTAATCAAATCTATAACATTTAACTCCTTACAAAGTCTAAGTTAAAATGGTAAGCTACAGTTGTAACCTTGATACTATGGAATACGAGGGCGACTTAAAGGGACTGTCAAGGAAAAATGAAAGGGGGTTAGGCTGAAACCTAAACACTTTAGGAGTTGATCGAGAGTTCTATCTGATGTTCCTGTCTCGAGAAATTGATACAAAACTGTGTCAAATTTATACGAAAACAGTTTTATATCAATTTCTCGAGATAGGACTATTAAAGGTCTCGATAACTCCTAAAGTGCTTAGGTTTCAGCCTTTACCCCCTTTAATTTTTCCATAACAGTCCCTTTAAGATATGATTTTAAATATACCAATGAACATTGAACATAAGACAGAGTATTTGTGAAGTGTTCACGGAAGTATTTCACTTCATAAGTTTATTTTCAAGATACAGGGTTACCCACAAAGGATGAGACTTCGGACGACTGTTCAAATATTAAATAAGCTATTTAAACACTACATTTAAGACATAAGACTCAATCAAACTTTGGGATTGTCATATCTAATAATTTCTTTACAGTCTCATCCTTTGTGGTTAACCCTGTATAAGCAACTGTTTGCTTTATGACAACATCAAATACACTAAAGATTGCTTTAATGTCGTTTTCCTATTCCACAGTTTTATGAGGACTACTGTATGTTTATTTAGCCGCAATTGGCCGATTTTACCGGGAAACTAAATTTTTGTTATCAATGTCGACCCACTTGGAATCTCAAAACCAAGCTAAGAACATTTCCGTGGCTCTCCCAAGTTTCCCAATAAAAATTTGAGGAAAATCGGTCCTAGGGTTCCTGAGTTATGATCGGACAAACAAACAAACAAGACAAACAGAGATTGTCTTTATATATATAGATACATGCATAACAAGAGAGACCCATTATGCTAATTCGTCACAGAAAAAAGTGGACCCACTCAATTTAAAATATCAAACCAAGCAAAGAACATTCCTGTGGTTCTCCCGAGTTCCCCAATCAAAATGTGAGGTCAATCGGTCAAGGGGTTCATGAGCTATGATCTCGAACATACAAACAGACAAAAAACAGAGCTTACAACTTTATATATCTAGAAGATAACTAACCTGCTCATATAAAGATTGAATAACGATGTAAATATCACGCGGAGGCAAGAGCTCGTCCTCCTCTGTCTCCAGGAGGATGACAACCTCGTCCTGGCCTACCGAGGTCAAGCCTCGAGATGCAAAATTCCAAACTAGTTTATTGATTGGAGTATATTTAACCCGTTTGGTGAGTACGGTTAGGTTGTTGTTTAGCACGAAGTTGACTGATGTTCCTGCTGAAAACCAGACAGATATCTCCTCATCATCCACCTGACCCTTTCCTAGATAAAAAATATATGCAATACTGGCTGGAGAACCCGCCCAGGTTTATATAATTATTCATTATTCATGATTTTAGCTGATATGTCCGGTGTTGCCCGTTGAAGTTCAAATTTTTTTTTTTTTAAATTAGCCTATATTTTAAATATACAATAATAAGAAGTCTCTGATTATTGGGAGCCCAGCGCTGCCCAGGTTACTAAAAGGTACTGCCGCCGTTTACCCGCACTTAAACGATTTTACCGGGGAATTAAATATTCAATACTAAAGTCGACCCACTCAATTTAGTATCTCAAAACCAAACTAAGAACTTTCCCGTGGGTCTCCCGAGTTCTCCAATCAAAATTTAAGGCAAATCGGACCAGGGGTTCCTGAGTTATGATCGGACAAACAAACAGATAGACGGACAGAGAATACAACTTTCTATAAATAGATTGATGGTTTCCACCTGAAACTAGTGGTAGCCCTGTAGCTGGCATCCTACTTGAGCAAACATCTCCACTCAAGGAACTGGAAACTCGACCCCGGAGTCGTTTTGCCTTTATCCGTCCCGGTCTCTTCCCTAGGGTTCGGTGCTCGGATCCTGCTCCGTCCAGTTCGGTCAAATCTCCGCCAGGACGGATACCGTCACTAAACATGACGGACTTGTTATCCGTTTTTGAACTAACGGAGCTTCTGTCCGTGGATCCGTTCCTTTTGAGAACCCCGATAGGAACCATCACACTTGGTAAATCTGGGTTCCTAGATCCCGAAACCTGCTCCGATACCGGGACTCTGAAAAAATCAATGTGTAAAAAATTGGAAATTTTTTATGGTCCAATATCAAGCGACTAACCTGGTACAGTATTCCATAGGATTGGCAGGGTTAGGCCTGGTTGGCATAGAATGTGTTGAACTTAGTCCTGCCTTCTCCGCCTTCTCTAGTTGCTCTAGGACAGCCTTGCACGGAGTACAGACACGTTCTTCTCGGTTTTCAAGGTAAGCAAGCTTAAACCGTTCTCCACAGCACCCAGAGCATAAAACCTTAAAGTTATCAATATTCAATCTTTTAGAAGTTTTAACTTTAAATTGATGTTAACAAATTATTTGTAGGTTTATCTAACCTTTCCGCATGCTCGACAATGATGCCTTCTCTTCACCACTGTAAATTTAGCTGAACAGATCATACAATTAGGGGAGTCGGAGTCCGGAACCCAGAAAGGTTGAACCCGTCCCAACATTAGTTGGTCTTCTGTTAATCCTTCCAGCAGGTTGCTCAACCCCATCCTTAAATAGTTAAATATAAAAACATGTTCTTAGTTTTTTCTAATATAGGGTTACCCACAAAGAATGAGACTGTAAAGACGAGCTGAAACTTAAAAATATGACGATTTAAAGCTTGATTATATGCCAGTTTTAGTCTACGATAAACCCTGAATGCAAGAAAACAAATTCCATACAATCGTCCCTGAAGTCTCATCCTTTGTGGGTAACCCTGTACATATTTCGTACATTCCGATTTTAAAAATTACAATAATTTTTGAAAACTAAACATTTCCTTGTGTTACTAACGTACACGGTACAACAAAGGCTTGTTTGACACAAACTCCCTATGAGTTGGGATCATAGCAGATGAGTACCTGGGACCAGTTGGGTTGGAAGGTGTTTCTCCAGGTGCGCCTAGAATAGGATCTCCAGCACTCACCGACGTTTCGTCAGAAGTTTCTTCAGGAGCTAAAATTTTAAAATTGTTAAGAACAAAAACTAATTTTACTAAAATCATCCGGCCTACAATAGATTGACAAAGCAACTAACTGTTTTTATATTAGACTGATTTGCTAACCTTTCTCTCTAAATCTTTCGTTCTGATCCAGGTTGAGTGTAAGCGGTCTCACAGGTTTTGGTTCTTCGTAACTAGGATCTACTTCACTATACGGGGGAGGAGACTCAACCTTCCCTGATCCTATACTAGGCTGCAATTCATCGTCAGGAATATTGAACTCCTCCGTCTCCACCTCACCAACCTGAACCGTCTCCTTGGTTCGGATCCTAGGCTCAAGATCATCCTGGAGTAAAGTATCAGGTTTACGCTTTGGTCTTGCTCCAGTTCTCAAACTATCATCCTCTCGCGGGCTTGGACTCAAGCTTTCAGGGAAATTTTCTTGAATAAGTTTCTCTTCTGAGTTCTCCATCTTGATCTGCTTGAGATACATCTCTAGTTGCTTTTCATCTACATAATCTTCACTACCTATATCCAAACCATTATCCTCGTCTATAGAAAGGGACTCAGACGTGTGCTCCTGTGGAGAAGGATCCCTGGACGGTATCTCAGGGGGATTAAAAACAGGAAAATCGGACTCTAGATTGTCGGTAAGTGTATTTTCAAAACCTTCACACTCTCGTGTTGGTGATATATCCAATTTTTCCAAGATAGGTTCAGCTCCAGGTACTACTTGGGTTTCAGAGATAGCGCTTTCAGGTTCGGTATCAACTGATATTATATTATGAGATTGTGACTCTGTTTGTGGTATTGACAGTGTTTGCTCTTCGCTCGGTTCCCTTACTGTATCCGGGATAGAGGCAGAACTAGAAATATCTCTAGTACTAGGCTCGGGACAGCAGGATTCTAAAGGGGTGTTAGCTGAGGAAGGAGATAGGACGGATTGCGGCTCATTGTCCAGTTGTATAGAATGATCTTGTATCACAGGGATTTGTTTATCAATGTTTATAGTGCTGGCATCACCATTAGTTTTCTGCTCCTTCAGGTTATCATCTGAACCTGTTAAAATATCTTCTGGTATATCTTGCATAGAGCTAGTTGCTTCTCCGTTTAGATTTGGTGGAACAGTTTCAACAAAACCCTCGTTCTTGTATCCAAGGTTAGGATTGAAAGGATCAATGCGGAAAGGAGTATCATACCTAGCAAAAACAAAGAATTTTAGTGTTCCATTCTTTTTTATATTATAAGTTTGTAAGATTTCGGATGTCGATTATTTAGGAATTGGGTTTGCCAAAGGCTTGGCTAATTAACTTCTTGCTGCCTTTAACTCTTCGTTGGACATTATAAAAAAGGGGAGAAAGGGAGAGTGTGTATTAAAAGCAGTGTAAAATTCCATGAAAGGAGGGGGTTGATAATTTCCTGCTGGAAAACTAGACGATTTTAAAGTTTTTATAAAATAAGTTGAAAAATTTGAGTTAAAAGTTTCATATAAATTTTCTTACCTAGTTTCTAAAGGTTGATTTGAAGAGGATTTCTCCAGGTGCAGTGTATCTCCTACTCCCAGGTTGAACCTTTGATCTGGAGCAGATATCTGATCCAAAGAGAATGGACCGAGCTCCGTGTCCGGAGTAAAGAACCCAGACGAGGACGGATTATCAATCTTACCTAATTGATTCGCCTGCACATAAAATAATATATGATTATGAATATTTTTATTTGTATTAATATTATGGATATGTAGCAAATTGTTGAAGATGATTTAGAAGGTAAATCTAAATTCTATCTTTAGTTTATCTACATTTAGTTTTTTTCTTGACCATAACTAACTAAAGTTTAAAAACGTACTAACAAAAATTATTGGAACTTACCTAAGATAAGGTTATCCTTCCCCCCTTCCACTCTCCCCCCCCCCCCCTTCCAACCAGAGAAGGTGGACTAATGTAAACCATTCGGATGACCGGAAAGTTTATGGTTATAACCGGAATCCCCAATGACTGGTAGAAATAAAGCGTGAACAACCAGATTGAGCAGACCCCCCCCCCCCCACCACCGCTTCTGGCCCCCAACTGGCCGCAATGTTTGAACTTGAAACAATTTCATCACGCAATAAATAAAAAGGTCAACAAACTAATTTCAATGATGAACAATAAAATCATTTTAACATCACAAAAAAATATTCTCAGATAAAATCGTAGATTTTAAAGTACAGGGTTGCACACAAAGCTATACTGTCTGATTACTTATAATCATGATTTACTACAACTAAAAATATCTTTCTAAAATCAATAAATTGGCCATTTAAAGACTACCTTCAAGACAGCAGACTTAATTTCAACTTGGAATCGTCATGTTTAAATAGTTTTAAGTCGTCTTTACAGTCTCATCCTTAGGGGATTACCCTGCTTACAAAACTATACTAACAACTATATCTTAAAACTTTTTTTTGGATTTTAACTAACCTGTCCTTCATGAAACTCGAACTCATCAAGCACAGCATCAAGATCAACTGTAAACTTCTCCATCTTTTTAGAAATTAAAGTCAAGTCATATCTGAAATATATATTAGTTTAGGCTTTAAAAATTATATAATCCTTCTGTTTATTTTTTTTTAAAAACGGAGAAAATCACTTATATAATAACATACATTTCCCTTTGTCTTTAATGAACATATTCAAAAATAATAACTTATTTCACACCAGCTAGAAATTGCAAGTGGGTTATAATAATTGTTTTTTAGAACTATCTTTAAACATTTAAACAGCTCAAACTAGTAGTCCATTGCCATCGATTCATGAAGGGTTAATTGAAGCTTCACGTACAGTCCCTGTAAATCGTCCTAGAAATGAGGTTCAAACTTATCCAGTAAATTAGGTACAGAGCGTCCCATATCATATTAGATTATCTCCAATCTTTAGCGCCAAAAGACGCACATAATACTCAAAAAATCTAGCATTTTCTGCAGAAAAAAAAAATAATTTTAGCCTTATTAAATTTCTTAAATTGATTCATTCATCTTAGATTTTCTGATTTATCCTCCAAATTGTAATTTAGACACATTGCCGCGGTCTAATTTGATGTGGGACACCCTGTATCATATCCATAAGAGTTAAACGCCTACAAAAACTAGTTGTCGAGTCACAACTTTGCTTGAGAGTATTTTGATAAATCGTGTATGTTATGGATAAATAAAACATTAAATATTTAACAGGGTTAGATACTTTACAGCAAACAGGGGTTTCCGATATAAAAGATTGAATGAAAAGGGGTAGAGTTGAATACATTACATCACGGGATTTTAGATTTTAGCGCAAGATTTATTATTTTTGCCGCGAATGATTGTCTGTCCTTACAATCAATAAATAAACTGTACGCCATTTCGATGATTTCTGAAATAAAGATAGATATCACGTAAGGTTAGTATAATGAAGAGTATGAAAAGGAGAACACAATTACTTTCTTAACTCTCTTAACCAATAGCGCGGATTTCGATCGGGTAAGTGTATCTGGCGGTGTATTTTCGACCTACGCATATCCGCTATACTCACTTCTTCGACCTTCCTGACCTACGACAAATATCAGCTATACATACACTATACCTACTAGCACGTGGGTTTACAGCTGCTAAGTGGACTTGTGGCCGCAGCACCCGTTCCCCTAGCCTGTCCTAGCCGCGGCGCTCGGCCCCCTAGAATAGCTGTCCTAGCCGCAGCGCTCGGCCCAGAAATTGTCTTAACCTAACCTAACCCTCAAATAGTACAAAAATAAACAGCTGGCGTAGGTCCAACTTTGCAGTAGGTCGGAAAGTTAGTAGGTCAGAAGTTCAGAAGGGGGGATGTTGCGTATTCTGCGTATAGACGATGTAACATATTACCGTGATTGCTACTCAACAGAGGGGGGTGTGACGTCCCGCCCCTTGTACTCCTCATTTATCTTCTTTGAAACAATTATATCTCCCTCCCCTTATAATTGGATTTAGAGCGGTGGGGGCGATGTAGTACAACTATAGGTTTCTAGCCCACCCAGGACAAATTCCTGTATACGCCCGCCCTCTCCCGTTAAAACATAGAAATTACATTCTCAGTTGCAAAGCTTAGCATGCAGTCCATGCAGTGGCGCAACTAGCACGTTTGAGGGGGCGCGGGGAGTAAAGGGGGCTAGCGGTAGCCCCCTGTCGATATTTTTAAAAAAAAAGCGCTGTTTAATTAAAAATAACACCATTTTTTAATTGTTGAAGGGACGGTTGGCTCTATGCTCAATGATATACCAACTTATAATATCCGTGGCAATTGTTCTTGTGTTAAAAAAAATATACTACCAACAGCTTTGAAAAGAACAATAAGAGTAAATTAATGAAACATGTGCGCGAAGCGGCAAATAAATCCTGTTCTTCAAGTGTCTTTTTACGTTTTTCTTATTGAATTTTTTAGTCCCTGGCTTAGTCAAATTATCACTATGTACAGAAGTTTAGACCCATTGACTATCTAATATGATATGGGACACCCTGTATATTATGTCCCCTATTACAGTTTACAGCAGTTTTATGTAATTCATTTTCTAGTCATATTTGTCCACTATCTAGTCCCTTAATCTTAGGTCTGTGCAGTCCTATGCAGTAAGTACATAGTTCCTGGCAGTACTGGACTATCTCGTCTGTCCATAATCCATAATAGTCTTTCTGATCGAAGTCCCTCTGTCCTTGTTTGACAGTAAAGGGCTTATCCTTGTTTTCCTCTTGCATTCTGCAAAAGTCTAGAATAGTCTAATACAATTCTTTTTTCTTGTTATTGAGAAATTGTCAGGTTTTGTGTAACCTTAAATGATATATCTATATAATTACTCATGAGGAGAAGCATATATACAGGTTTTTTGAGAGAATATATAAAGAATGACCGATTTTCATTTGTCGAAAACGAGAAAAAAGTTAGAAATTCTATTAGAAATGATGCGTGAAGCGCCAAAGAAAATTGTTACTGACAAAGTAATTAGACTTAGTATGTATCATTATCTATAAAATAAATGGGTTTGATTCATTGCTCTGAGATGATTGAAGGTGAAAATACAACAATTTACACTTAGGATCGTCATATTCGAAGACTTTTAAGTCGGCCTTACAGTCTCATCCTTTGTGGGTAAGTGTGTTATCTCATATGTTCTCTTTAGATTGCATAAGTTAACCATACTACCCACGGACAAAATAAGATTGATATTCACAAACAATTTGACGTTTTTCGGTTACAACACATAAACAAACAATCAAAGAGACAAGCAAAGTATATACATATAAGAAAAAATAATTAATAAAATTTTTTTTACTTAATCTTTATTTATGCAATACAATGTTCACAGAAAAGTTTTATTCATATTCATAATTTAAAAAAGTTCTTTTCCTTAAAAATGCTGAGTAAAAACTATTAGAGCCCTGCCAAAGAATAAATTAAATCATCATAACACTTTAATTCAAACATATAAAATCACTGAGAACATATTACAGTATTAATTTCATTATACTTTTTCAATGAACAAAACTAACAACATTCTTAACAAAATGGTTAAACAAAATTTATTATCTTATTGTGGGTTTTTCCCCCAATCCTCAGGACTATAATGATAGAACTATATTTGATACAAGTGTGTATATTTAACTGAGTTCAAATCCTGCTCCGGCTTCTATAGCGTAAATCAGTTTCTCTCTTAACATTTTAGAATTCTAGAGAAAATATTTATTAATAGTAAATGAGTCACTTGGGGAGCATTAGCAAAACGGAGAATGCATTTTCACGAAGAAGTAAGAATTTTTTTTTTGCTTTTTTTGTATGATAGAATGTTTGAAGAATGTTTGTAGAGTAAATCAAAACAAGTCATATCAGACTTTTAGAAACATCTACTTTCACATTTAAATCTACTCTGGAGTAAGACCTTATAGTTTGTAATAATTTGTTTTAAATTTCTCTTTTTACCATAAAAAGAACAAAGTTGTTAATCTATATTCTTATCACTAGAGTTTGTCCGGGGTGGATAAAAAACTTGATATTTTATACGTTTCCCCCGTTATTTATAGCTAAAATTATTGCTAAAACTAGGGATGCAAACCTCCTGTAAGCTTGATAAACATAAACCCTGTGAAGAATTCAATCTAACCTTGAAATCTGGTAGTTTAAGAAGATTCATGCATGTAGAGGCTGTTGGCAACCTGTCCTGATCCCCCCCGGCATTATGAATACAGAACGGTGGATCCAGATCTCGGAAACCAAGATGAGGAGGACGGGAGCAGCTCGTCACAAACTTCAGCAAGGACCGCTTCTGATCCTCGGTAAAGCCTCGAACGGCCTCCCAGAAAGCTAAAATAGAAATTGTTTTCAAAATATACATTTCGCCAACTGTATTCAGAAATAAATTGTTCGAATAGTAATAGAAAGATGATCTGCTGTATATCATATATACCTGTAATAGTAAAATGATCTACTGTATATACTGTATCCCTGTAATAGTAAGATGATCTACTGTATATACTATATACCTGTAATTGTAAGATGATCTGCTGTATTAACAGTATACCTGTAATAGTAAGATGATCTGCTGTATATACTGTATACCTGTTATAGTAAGATGATCTGCTGTATATCCTGTATACCTGTAATAGTAAGATGATCTACTGTATATACTATATACCTGTAATAGAAAGATGATCTGCTGTATTAACTGTATACCTGTAATAGTAAGATGATCTGCTGTATATACTGTATACCTGTAATAGTAAGATGATCTGCTGTATATCCTGTATACCTGTAATAGTAAGATGATCTACTGTATATACTATATACCTGTAATAGTAAGATGATCTGCTGTATATCCTGTATACCTGTAATAGTAAGATGATCTACTGAATATACTACCTGTAATAGTAAGATGATCTACTGTATATCCTGTATACCTATAATAGTAAGATGATCTGTTGTATATCCTGTATACCTGTAATAGAAAGATGATCTGCTGTATATCCTGTATACCTGTAATAGTAAGATAATCTGCTGTATATCCTGTATACCTGTAATAGAAAGATGATCTGCTGTATATCCTGTATACCTGTAATAGTAAGATGATCTGCTGTATATACTGTATACCTGTAATAGTAAGATGATCTGCTGTATATCCTGTATACCTGTAATAGTAAGATGATCTGCTGTATATCCTTTATACCTGTTATAGTAAGATGATCTGCTGTATATCCCCCTGAATAGTTAGTATGAGCCTGTAGATCCTCGACACTGATCTCATGTTCAGCTCCACAGATAAGAGTCTCCAATTCACGGTGACTAAACATTCTCAACCAATCCAATCCTATCACATCCTCAAGTCCATTCCTTACAAAAAAAACTTATAAAATCTAATAAAAAGTTTGGTAAACTAATTATAATTCTACCTCAATGCAACAAAGAAAGACAAGGAAAAAATCAATTATCAGAAAATTTACTTTACATAGGATTAATGCTAAAAAGTTGGATGATAAAAAGTTTGCTAGATAATTTTAATTCGAAATAAGTAAATTTAATATAACATTTTTTTCCAATTAATTTAGAATTAAATCTACTTATTTTGGACATAAATAGAGTATTTTATTCTATTTTTGCTTTTTCGTTTTATACAAAATATTGTGCATGCATTTACCAAATCAAAATGAAGAGTATTTCTACGAGAGATTTTAAAGAGAAATTAAGACGAACCTGAATGCAATGCATTGATTTTTAATCTGCCTGTTGAGTTTATAATCTGCAACAAGATGGATATATTCTATCCTATTATCCGAGGTAACAGGAGTACTATCTCCTTCAGGTTTGAGTAGTTCTATCCTTGTCTCTCCGAACTCCTCTACAGCCATGGTAAAATCTAATCCTAGATCCAGAACATCTCCCTCGTATGTCTAAACAGGATTTACAAGTAAAATAGGAAAGGGCAATTGAACTTTATCCAACTAATAATCAAAACTGTAAATGATGATATCTACACATATACATGTTACATATTACAAACTTATTAATTTTTTCAAAGGTGTTTTGATTTGGATAAAATTCAGTACTATTTTAACGACGATAAGTTTGTGTAAGTAAGATTACCTTGAGATATAGAAGATTCTTGTACAGCTCCGGGTCTAATGAGTCCAGATGATCAATATCAACATTCACAAGTTTCTGTCCAAGAAGTTTACTCAGGAAAAAGGCTGCTAGGGGGAGCTCAACTAAAAGGTTTTCATACAGAGCCTTCCCAAGAATACGTCCGATGAAGAAATAGTGAGCTCCAGCATTGGGATGGATCTGGTTAGCTGTAGGGTTCGGATAAAGATGTTGATCCCTGGTGAGAACAAAGAAACCTCTGTTAGGATCGAATGCAGCTTTGAGAAGCTGACTGAGGAACTCCCTAAAGAGACCCCCGCCATCAATCCCGGCCTCGTCCAACCCCGCAGCATTGACGAGCTGAACTCTCATCTTCAACTTCATGTTGGGTTCATTATCCACGGATAGTTTCTCAAAGGCATCTTCGTAAATATAGTTTCTTCTCACTAGAATATCTATTGTTGGTCCTTGCAGAAAATTGACTCTATCTCCCTGGTATTCCTGTTTATCCCTCTGTATCAGGTTCTGGAAGAGGAGAACCCTCTGACTGAAGGATATTGTGAAGGGAAGTTCCCGGAGAACTGTTGCAAGTCTCACCTCCTTGGTAGTGAGAGGAGGACCACTCTCCTCCAACTCCTCTCGGGTAAACACTCGGAGTCCTCTAAAGGGACGGTAGGCACGTATTCTAGACCTTCGGAAGGATACGTCCTGAGGTCGGTCTAAAGGTAGAGTAATCCCACTACTGATCCAATGATCGTCAAGACAGAACTGTCTCCGGGTATCTCTGGTATACAGTTGACGAACTAGAGAAACTACCGTTTTAAAGAGATGAGTCCAGATGATGATATCTCGAACGTCCCGAGATTCCTCCGGAGTATCACGAACAGAATTTACAGCTTGTCTGTAATCATCTCTAACTCTAGGCCTGGATTCAGGAAACGCAAGCTCAACCAACCCTAGAGCAATATCACGCAGGGAGAGAGACATACTCACCAGCTCCGGTAGTGTAAACGGCATCCAGTTCCTCTGCTTGGTATTAATCTGCTCGGTTCCATAGAACTCCGTATCATGGATAGTAACTAGGAGGTAACGGAACAATGAACAGAATACTGCCAATGGAGGAGATATATCATCCCGTTCTAGTCCGGACATCTTCAATCCTCGGGATATGATTGAAACGAGCGGAGTAGGAGAACCGAAAAGTGAAGGTTGTGAGGTTGTGCAAACTATATTCCAGAGCTGTCGGAGAAAATTGGGACGAAATGCGAGGGAGTGCAGGAGAGAGTAGTCATGCATACCCTAAGAAATAAAACAAGGTTTTATCAACTTTATATCTTTAATTAGTTATTTTTATCTTATATATTGAACATACCTGTTGATTATAAATAAGTAGTTGATGACATATTTTGCAAATATTTCTAATATTCTCCGTATTCCCTAATCTAACACTAGCAGGAGAACCGGAGAAGGTTGGAGCAGAGCTTCGGGATTTCGAACCTTCAGCAATGCTCACAATCCCGCTCACAAACTCAGCCGAGTTGAGCAAACAAATTGAGGTTTCAATCAAAGGGTTTCGGTTGGATGACTGATCCATGGCCTCACTCTCAGAATCACTATCATCTCCCTCCTCATCAAGTTCAGGGACAAGCGTGGTCCTGGAGTAATCATTAATTATCTCTAGATTTTTATTCTAAATTTAATAAATATGTAAATATCGAAAAGAATGGTTGTATTGAATATAATATCTGTGAAACTGTTTTTCCATTTAAATAAGATTTGTATTTATTTTAATTCCTGAAAGTCTAAAATATTTTCAATCTTTTATCCCTGTTCTTTTAGACACATTTTACTCGAGTTAAACTTCACCACCCCTAATTGCTCAGACATATATTGTTCCAACCCTATGATCCCTGTTTTATTATTATTAATAGAAAACCCATCATTCAATAAAATATGGGTCAACGCTCCTCCCAACCGCAGTGTATCCCTAGTTTTGAGTAATCAAAGTTATTATCGAACCTTGTCAAGGTACTGATCACATTCAGAAATGATGTTCCTTGCTCCTCATCTAGTCTTCCCAACCTGCCCTTACTCAGGGTCAGGATAGAGTAGAGGAGCTCCGGAGAGGACGAAACTCTTAGAGAACCTGAACCCGTGTTCTCCAGGTGCTTTAATACTGCTCCGATAGAAAACTCTTCACTCACAGCCAGACTTGGCAGAATAAATAACTGAATCTGAAATAATAATTTTTAATGTTTCAAACTATTTAATATGCGTTTTTTTTTTTTTTTTTTTAACCTGTTCAGAGAGAGTTCCTCCAAGAATATGAGTTGATAGGTTTGTGAATATTTCAGCTTTAAAACTCGAATTCTAAAAAAAAAACTTGTGTGAATAAAAACCAAAAAAATAAAACTAAATTAATTAAGTTCATTCTATAATGTTAACTGGACTATTATTTTAAAATGTTACCGCTGACTGAACCGCAATTCTAATATGTTACCGTTGACTAAACTACTATTTACTATGTTACCATTGACTGAACTGTTATTCTTATATGTTAACGTTGACTAAACTAATGTTTTAATATGTTACCGCTAATTAAACTGATATGCTAATGTTACCGCTGACTAAACTGCAGTTCTATTATGTTAAGGTTGACTAAACTACTATTTACTATGTTACCATTGACTGAACTGTTATTCATATATGTTAACGTTGACTAAACTAATGTTTTAATATGTTACCGTTGACTAAACTGCTATTCAAATATGTTTCCGTTTACTAAACTACTATTTAATAATGTTACCATTGACTGAACTGTTATTCTTATATGTTAACGTTGACTAAACTAATGTTTTAATATATTACCGTTAATTAAACCTGCTTTCCTTATATGTTACCGTTGACTAAACTGCTATTCTAATATGTTACCGTTGACTGAACTAATGTTTTAATATGTTACCGTTAATTACACTGCTACGCTAATATGTTACCGTTGACTAAACTAATGTTCTAATATGTTACCGTTAATTACACTGCTACGCTAATATGTTACCGTTGACTAAACAACTATTTAAAATGTTACCATTAAACATTTTTATGTTGATTTAACCTCTTATTCTTAAAATATGTTACCGTTGCCTGAACTGCTATATTAACTGGGTTGAGAACCATCTGAAGGATTTCACCGGCCAAAGGAGTCGGCGGCCGAGTAGTCTCACTGAGTACAGGAGGTACACGACTATCAATAATTAGTCTCACCAAACTAAAGTATTTTCTAGAAACCAGATATTTATAAATATTTGTCACTATATCTGGTTTGTTTGGAAAGGTTGCATTGTTTGTGTATATTTGGAGGAAGCGAAGAGAGGCAGCTATTGAGTCCGAAGAGCTTGCCAGCAGTTCAACACAGGACAAGGAGAGTTTACACAACGTGTGCGTCCAACCAGGATTAGATTCTATTACAGGGACGAGCTTACTTCTCTCCCGAACCAGAACCTTGATAAAAAATATAATTTTTATTAAAATGTCCTCTTAGTGTAAAGAGACTTAAGTTTATCTGATAAGAATGGAAGATATCCACGTTTATCTAGTTTGAAACGTGTTAAACCCTTAAAAATGCCACTATTGTTTCCGCATCCGAAACCCGCAAGTCACTTTTAAAAAAGAAACCACTATTGCAATAATTAATATTCAAAAAGAAAAACATGGATATCTCATTGATTCATGATCAGACAAAGCTTTAAAAGATAGCGTTGTGAATCTGACATGCCATTAATACTTGCGTCAACACTCTACAGTTCATATAAGGCTAGAATTTAAAAAGTAAATATAAAAATTGTAAAGGTGACAGGAAAAACGTAAACGAATCTTTATTTTCCAAAACAAGCTGGCATTCAGTAATCAGTATATTTATTCCATTTGACATATAAAAGTTTATCGTAATTTCTCACCTGAAATATCCATACTAGAGTAGCACTGTCTGTGGCGAAAACGACAAGAACGCAGATCCTGCGGAAAACCTCCCAGTCTCCAGGTACAGCCTCCAACTGTCTCCTAAGTCTAGGAATCTCATGATCTCTGATCTGTCGGAAAATTCGTCGTCTACAGATAAATCCTCGAACCAAGGCTTGAATTCGAACTGCAGCGTGTGTCTCAGCGCGCTTGGCCTAACAAAAAATTAACAAATGAGAAGCTGTCGTCAAAAGAAAATCTGTATCAATCCTACAAACCTTTATCAATTTGTCTTTAAAAATAACTTCTTATTCATAAAAGTATTCACCTCTCTATTTTTCCTGTCTAATCGAGCACGTTCTAGTAACTGTTCCTTGTTCTCTGCCCTGGTCGCTCCTCTGTTGTTAACTATAGGTTTCGTCCTGAAATCTCCCTCGAAGTATCCCTTCCCAAACATTCTCTTCTGAAATAAGCATTTTAATAATCGGTTCCACTTCGGTCGGATTTTACAGAGCTGCGAGAGCGTTTAAAATGAAGTCTTTCCCTTGACGCCTTCAGTTTTCCTTTCCTAAACCAGAATAGGTTCAAATTCAACATTTTTTAAAATAAATCTATCAACGTGATAAAGCAAAACTTATTATTGAAGTTTTATGCTTAAAAATTTTATATGAAAATGATGAGGTAGAATGTCGATATCTTTCTGCAAAGAATTAAAGTTAAGCTTCGGTTTTGTCAAAATCCTCGATTTACTTAACAAAACCGCTTTTTTGTTGATTAACTGGTAGCGTTGTAAAAAGTTAGTGGAACTTTTTATATTGCAAAATTATAAGTCTATGGACAATTTATATCAGGTATATAAAGTATCAATTTCATTCTGTTTGTTAGTTTATCCGATCATAACTCAGAAACCCCTAAGGAACCCGGTAGGACCACGAGAATTTTATTAGCTTTAAAGTTGAGTGAGTTGACTTTCATGGAGAAAACTCTGGACAAGCTAGTTTTATATATTTTTATTCAAATTGAACCATTTCCTAAATTTTTCCACTTCCTCTGCAGTAGATAAAGGTTTATCAGGCTGCGTAGCTAACCGGATTGCATTGCGAAGTTTCTCTAAAGCGTCTGCCTGATTTAAGCTCTGAGACCTGAAAAAGAGAGGGTACATTGACGGTTTTACCAATGCAAGCTTTCTGATAAAAGAAAAATATTTTTTGATTTGACTTTTCAGATATTTATCACCTTGTTCGATCTGATTTAACAACCATCCAACCATCTTTAGTCAGCTGAGAAGAATATTTTTCCAAAACTTTAGATTTTATCTCAGAACTCAACCAAGTTGCTGACTCAACATGAAATCTAAAACAACAAAATAGAATCCAGAATTTAATTTTTTTTGATGAGTCCAAAAGTAAAAGGAAATAATAAAAGAAGAAAAAATAAAGATAGCATATAAAAGTTTTATAAAAAAATTGTAAAAAAAATATTTGATGAAAACTGTATAAGAAGAAAAACAGGTAGAATCAATTTTTTTAACACAAAAAATAAATTTTACCTTAAATCTACTTTAGTAGAAACCTTATTAACGTTCTGTCCTCCTGGTCCACTACTACAGGAGTAGGTTGCTGTCAGCTCCTTGACTGGGATAACCCCGGAGAATTCTCCGGAAAAACCTCCTTTCTCAACCTTCTCCTCGGACCCAGGATACAGGCTTTTTAAACTAAACAAGCAACATCAATTTCCAACAAAAAGTAACCTTGACGCAGATTATTACTAAATCACAAAAACTTGTCAATTAAGCTGATGTCTCATACCTAATAGAGCTTTCATAGTCGGACATGTTCCTGGAACGAAAAACCTGAGAGAGCGTGCTCCGGCTCAGGGTTCGGAGAAGCATTGTCATCTGAAAACAAACTGAGATCATTCATGTATAGAACATACAAACTAAATCAACAAAACACAAATTTTAAGTTTTTACTAAATTACAAAACTTTTACAACAATTGTTATCCTAACAAAATAAACGGATTATCTAGCTGCGCCCCCGGTATCTCCACCCATTCCATTGATAAGCATGAAGATACAAACTGGAACAATATACATCCAGTACTTGGAGAAAAATGATTTTTCATCCTTGCTCTGTCCAGTCATCTTCCTTGTTTTCTCCTGAAAATTTTTTTATTGATCATAAGTTACATTTTTATTAATAACTCGACAAAAAGGCCTCTAGTTAGAAAGAAAAACTGTCTTAAGTTTATCTAGATTCTACATATGGCAAATAAATCACTAGATGCGTTAATTAGAAGCGTTAGTCTCAAGGTTATTAGGGCCAGTAAACGAGAAATTATCTGGGAGAACCCATTGAACATTGACTGTTGATTACACTAAGTTGACGTTAGACCTTGTGTTTGTGATTATGTATAATTAATCAGTATATTTTGTATATCTTCTTAAATAATCAATATCTGCAATATTTAATAGAATTACACCCCCAAAGGGGATGAGGCTTGTTTTGTATGCTTTAGTAAAGAAAAATTGTTAACAAAGGGCAAGTTATCACCCACAATTCATTTATTTTCTACAAAAAATCCTAAATTTTTCCAATTCAGTTAATAAAACTCGCCGCTCCGGGCAAACATACTTAAAATTCAACATCTCTAAGGAAAAGTTTAGAAAGGGGTAAATATTAAAACCCATAAATATTTGTTTATTTACCTCCTCCATCCTCTGTATGAAAGCTGCAGTATCCGGAGTAGGACCGTTCTCCATGTGTTGGATCTGAACCTTGGTATCAAACTTATCCCTGTTTCTTCCCTACATCATTATTTTCATATACTTTGAATTGTTTTAGAAATATTCATCTATAAATATACTTTGCATGTCTGTCTTTCTGTCTATCTGTTTTGGTGTTTTTATGTTTGTTTGTTTGTTTGTTTGTTTGTTTGGATGTTTGGATGTTTGGATGTTTGGATGTTTGGATGTTTGTTTGTTTGTTTGCCGGTTGACCCCAGGGAAGATTTATGAATGCTCAGTGGCCGAATTTAAAGAATTTGAGCGGTGGTTTAAATTTAAGCCGCAGCTTAAATATGGTTGGTTCCACTTAAAATTGTATCAAATGTTTCAAGATTTAAGCCGGCGCTAAATTTAAACCGGGTTTTGGCGGATTTTGGCGGATTTAAACCGCGGCTCAAATTCTTTAAATTCCATCTCTGAATTACAAAGAGGTGTCTCTAAAACTTTTGGATTTTTGAAAAATTTTGAAAATCCACGAACTTTTGTTGTTTATGTTTTATACTTCAAAGATGAGAAGATGCTCACAGAAAAGTCACACTTAAAAACTTAAATAGAAGATGGGCGGCGCAGCCTAGTTTTCATGTATTTTAGATTGTTACAGAAAAATTCTTTCTTAAAAAAAAATTAGATAGATCTAACTACTTTTCATTTCTTCAACAGACTGGACAATGGTAATAGAATCAAATATATGATTATCAAATTTACCTTGTAAGGTGCTTCCTCTGTTCTGACCGCTAGGTTCACAGCAACTAGACTTCCTCTCCAGTCTAGGTTAAATATCAGGGTCTCAGCTAGACCAGACTCTAGGAGAGTGCACGCAGAAGTATAACTCTGGAGCTCACCTACTCCTCCCTCACCAACAACCTGAACAGGGGAGTGTTGGAGGACGAAATACAACGCATTATGGGCGATTTGTCAACTGCCACAAACCCAGGGTGAGTGGGGGACGGGGGCTGGGACTGGTATGCTAACATGGAATTTGGATTTGAATATGCCGTTTAATTCCAAGGAAAAATACCACATATATGATACTGAGAAAAATAGTATGTTCAGTTCTCTTATGAAAATTACCAAAAAGAAGAAACATATTAATTTAAGCAACATTGTTCAAACTTTGGACGATTGCTCTTGTGAAAGAGTTACTTTTAGACACGCTAAATATTTTGGACTAAATATGTGAATTTATTAATAATTCAAGAAAAATTTAGAAATAAATAAAAATTATAATTGTAAATAAGAAAAATTTAGAAATATATAAAAATTATAATTGTAAATAAGAAAAAATCCGAGATCTTAACTTACCTTGATGAGGTAAAGTTGGTTGTTGCTACACAGTTCCTTCATTTTCTCATATTTATCTGACTCAAGAACATCCTGGTTTAATCAATCAATCAATCGTTTCTACAAAATTCTTAAACCAGAAATTGGAAATTAACATTAAGGTTTAAAAAGGGATTGATAAAATATTTTCAACCATGATTATTTTTTGATTTCCTGGTTGACCGAAGCACTGCCGAGCCTGGATCTGGTTAAAGCTACAGAACCTCTGTTCTCCCAGCTCCGACCCAGATCAAAACTATGATCTAATCTCAACCTCATGTCTCCCTCCATCTCCAGGTCGGAGCAGGAGCACAGATCCAACAACAAACCCAGGAAAAGGAACAAGAGCATCTTTCTAAAAATGGAAAACATTGTTAATATTTGAATCTCTTGTTTCGGTAACATTTAAGGAAAAAACAAACAAAAAACCGTTTGACCAAGAAAAAACTTTAGCAAAAAATGATTAGGTTATGAAATATCGCTACGAAAACTTATTTATTATATATCTTTCAACTCAGAAACATACTAAATTTATTTTTTTTCGAAAAACTTCGAAAAACCAATCCTCCTCTTATTTATATGTAATTTTAAAATATTAGAAAGAAATAATAATTATTAGATCATCTCAATATCACAGAATACTTGTAAACACTAAACATCGTCGATATTAAATGAAATCATAGAGTGTCCCAGTAAATAGTATAAATTGTGAATATGGTCGAAGTTGTACTTCTTGTTCTACTTATTGGGACACCATGAGGATCATATTTATGATCATCTCTCATCTGCTCTTGAGTTCTAGAAAAAGTTCACATTTATCTCGGACGAAATTCTTCTTGTCGTCCAGGACGAACTTGTTGTAGCTCCCATCCGAGCAGACAGCTACGATACTGCTGTCCTGGGTGAAAGCACAGATGCATCTGGCACCTCCGGGAACCTGACAAAAAAATATAAAAAATTGTGAAAAAATCCTAGTAATGGTTGTGCAATAAATGTTAAAATAAAAGTTTAAAGATGAGCTTATGTGATTCAATTTCTTAAAAACAAGATTCATCAAAAATGAATTCCCTTTTATTTCAAATTTGTCCAGAAGTCTCTAAAAACGTAAAATTATGATAAAGCCTTAAATATGACACTCTTTAAAATGAGCCTTTCTGTTATTTATTAACATTTTGTCAAATCATAGAACTAGTAGGGGGAAATATTAAAATCTTGATTTAAATGGTTTAGTTTAACAAATAAAATCGATGTCACTACAAAAAAAACCTAAGTGGCAATATAGATTTGTTCAAAAGGCAAGCCTGTTCAAAACTATCCCTATATTAATACAAATGAGAGCTCTTTAGTTTTTTAACAAAAATTGTATTAAGATATTTGCCTCAATTCTTGAGAAACTCCACATTGAGGAGAAGTATTTAGGAAGGAAAGATGCTGCGGCTAAACTCGACTGTTTGTTTTTATTCTTCTCCTCCAGGGAGAATATATGGATAGTTCCGTGGTCGCTGGAGACACATAGCAGGCTGGAGTCAGAGTTGAAGTTGATGCAGTAGATGGTGGCAGGGTTCGATCCTCGTCTCAGCTCACACAACAAGGATCCGTTCAGGACATCGAATACACGGATCAAGGTTCCTTTACAACTTGCTGTTGCTATCTTTGTGCCTTTATTAAGAAAACTATAATTAAAAAATATAATTATGTAATTATAATATTTTTTTGATTTTGATTTTGATTTTTAACAGATATACTTTCATTTTTCCAGGACAGGTATTTTAGGTAGGGAATCAAACAAAGATAGTCCTATTATTTTGTTGCAAACCTTTTTTACCTCTTTTTGATATATTTTCACAAAAAAAAATTCCTCAAAACTGTTGTATCATTATTATTTTTGAGAAGGGATATTTGCAAGAAAATGTTTTGTTAAAAATCCAATTAAAAAAACACATCTTAAATCTGAAAATAAGTAAATACAATTTACAATTACAATTACAAGTGGGTAACAGTACACAGCCCTCCTACCATTCAGTGTTCCCCCCCCCCCCATCCCATTTTGTTACGAAGACATTGTTGACTAACCTTGGATATTTAAAGTGATAGCTACCAGAGCTGAACCATGTGCTGTTATTGTTAACGGTGATTTCTCTGTAACTGCTAGATCTACCAGCTGAACCTGACCTGGCTTCAACCCAGGGAAAGCGAGTAGACTGTTGGAGGAACTTGGACTTAGAGAACATAATCCTTTCGGATTCAAACTAATAAATAATAATATATGCAAATCTTAAAATATACCATTTTAGCAAGGCTTAGTTATCATAGCAATATTCAAAAATAAACTAAAAATTATAAGTTCTTTATTTTTTTTAAGGTAAAGGTGAAATTATGAATTTAACCAACCTTGTATCAAAAACATGAAGCTGTGTAGGAGATGATGTAAATGTAAACACTTTAATAAGTTGTTCCAACACAACAACTATCCTGTCTCGTCGTAATCTCACACACTTCACATCACTGGAAAACTCCATTTCAATCACAGTTTTCTTCTTTAAATCATCCCAGATATAAACCTTATTCGGAGCAAACTCTGGACCGTCTCCGTTCCCAACCAGAGCCACGTAGTTGCACCGGAACAGCATCTCGAGGAACCTGATCCCTCCGGCTCCGGAGCTACCCCAGTCCTCTGATTCCTTCTCCCTCAGGGGGTCGGAGTTAAAGATCTTGAATCCAGTTTTGGTTCCGGCGCAAAAACAACCTGAAATTATGGAAACCTAGATAAAATACTGTTCCATTCTTCTGCCTTAAGCCGGTCATATTAGGGGGGCAAGATTTTGGAAACTTCAACCCCATACCTCCCAACCCCCAACCCCCCAAAAAAAAAATTTAAAATAAACTTTTGCAACGAGATGGTAACACAAGTAAAGTAAAAGCTAAATTTTGATGATATTTAAATGTTCCAAAAGAAAACCTTGATCTTGGTTGAAACCAGCATAGAGAAGCTGATTCTTTGTTGTATTGTTTTCCGTCAGGTTCATTCTTTATAAACTTGGCTCATCTACTTGAACTTGATCATGGAATAATATTTTCTGCGGGATCGGACATTTTAACTGAAAAAAATAAATTGATAAAGAATTGAAATATACTAGAAGTGGATAAAACGTACAAAGTTAGATTCCCATTTCTAACTTTTTAACTAAAAATGTTTAAACGTAATTTTTCTACTTGAAAATATTACTTTAAAAGTAAAGATTTGTGCTTAAGGATTAATTTCAACTGAATTTTCTTTTCTTGCATTTCATCTTTTCCAATTCCTCCAGGAGTTCTCGGCAATAGGTTTAGGAGGTCTGATGAGAAATAATACCGCGTCACATTTCAAATCATTTCAAGAATTCTTTTGAGAAAATTGAAGTTTTAGAGGAAAAAATGTCAATTTTTATATTTGGTACCTTTAAAAACTAAAGATACAATTATTAAAATCTATTTTAAATTAAAATATAATTTTTACAACTTTATTTTGTTTTTTGATTTACTTTTCTGACCGCCATATCTTCTTTCCATAATTTTCTATCATAGCAGACAGAAACATCTGACTCACGACACAAACAACGTAATTTTCATTTTTAAAGTTTAAAATCATGTAAAGTACTTATTCTACGTCAGTGATCTTTTTTAAAAAACCAATGCAAACTCCTTGAGTTGTCTTAAATAAAATGTGAAGTTGTCATCTAATTAGATAATAATATGTAATAATGTTTGTTCAGAAAATTTTCTAAAAAATTAATTAATATTAGGGAGAAAGTCTTAACCATCAAACTTCTAACGTTGAAATTTCAGAAGATACAATGAAAACTCTATAATGACGGACATATTTTCATTAGATATGGATGAGTCGATAGACTTCATAGTTAAGCACCTTCCGGAGTCGATCTACACCAGTTTAAATGTGACCTGGAGTAAGATCATGTCCGGGGAACCTGACTCAGAGGTTGTCACAACAGTTTTAATCTCCCTAATTATTCCGGCCGTGATCATCCTCATCATATCCTGGAGCCTGGGGACGAAGGTGAAGGAGAAGATCCCAGATCAGATCAAGAACAAGATCAATGCAGCGCGAGATTTCGTGGTTCCCCCCGAGGGTCCAAGGTTCAGGAAAAGAGATAAAATTGCCTTCATTGGACAAAGAATGGTCAAAAAAGTAAAGGCGGCCGGCAGCTATATCCGAGGAGGACAAGGACGGAAAAGAAAGGCTATTGCCAAGTTTGCTAAACGTTTGCTAGGACAACAGATATCTCCTGAAACAGGACATAAGTTCAAACTTCCCCTACCCTTGGAGTACCTGGAGGAGGACTTCGACGGAGGACACGAGATTTTACCGCAACAGCTGAAGTTCGTGCTGCAGAACATGCGAGTTTTCGGTCATTTTGAGCAACCAATCTTCCTCGAGATCGTTAAACAGATCGAGTATATGTCGGTGCCAGCAAACCAATATCTATTCCAGGTAAAACAAGTAAATATTATCATGAAACAATATTGTAAAATTTTATTGAAAAAGAGTGAAGAAACTTATCAAAATAATATGATTGGAAAGATCCAATGTGATAAAGAATATTACTATTTAAATATACTATTAAATTTAACCTAAAAAAAGGGTGGGTCTGTTATTGCTTGCTCAGTGTCTTTAACGTTTAAGACAGAACCTCGTTTAGGGGGGGGGGGGAGTAGTTTTAGGAGTGTTGTTAAGGGGGAGTTTTGGAGAAATATGTTTTCCAGACTTGTCATAAACATTAACTCTCTAATATTTTAGGTTGGAGATCCAGATGCCAATATATTTATCGTTCAGACCGGTCTTCTCAATGTTTACTCTACTGACCCTGAAGGGAACAAGTCTAGTCTAAAGCAAGTTAAACCCGGGGATTCTGTGATGTCTCTTCTCAGTTTTCTAGATCATCTCTCCGGACAGGAAAATAATCATTTTTTATAAAATCGACGAGAAGGGTCTGTTTCCAGTTTTTCAATCCACAGTTTTATATTTGTTTAAACTAAATCTGAACTAGCTTAATATTATAAACTCCATTAGACGATGTCTTTAACGCACAACTCATTGTGATAAATCCAGATTGACAAAAGAATGATACCAATGGGCGTTATTGGAATAATTAAAGTAGACATAATTTAAAATGATTTTATTTAACAGTACAATCCCTACAAGACTGTATGCGCCAAGGCAATGGAAGATACCAAGATAATTAAACTTCCATTTAGTGCGTTTAAGATTGCGTTTGAAAAGTACCCGGATGCGTACTTGCGCGTAGTTCAGATTGTGATGATTCGACTTCAACGCGTGACCTTGCTAGCCCTTCATCAGTATCTAGGACTAGGTACTGAACTGATTGCCAGCCAGCACAGGGGGAACAAGAACCTCAAGTATAGGTTAGATAGGATGGACTCTATCCAGGGAGCAGGAGCAGCAGATGAGTCAGTAAACCAACCTTCAATATTGCAGATGCAGTTGTCAAGTAAGTTTTTATTTTTGGGAAGGTTTGATGTATTAAGATTTCTGCCATCCGCGCGATCTTAAACTATTGCACACTAGTCAGACACATCCTTAAAGGGACTGAAAGAGTAATTTCAAGGGAACCTCCATGAAGAGATGGCGATGGCGATGTCCGATTTACAACGGTATCCTTGAAACCTTAATAAGAACAAAAATGTGGAAGATGGCGTCGTTGTTCTGGCTCAAAAACTCCTTAACTCTGATCTCCATTGTTTTTTATAAGCAAGAAATTTTGCAAAGAAACCATGAATTAAAGTAACAGTTTTGATAAACAAAAGAACGGATATCTAATTCGTACATAACCAAACAAAGTCTTCAAAGGTACCATTGTAAATCGGACATCACCACCTTTGTATGGAGTGGGACTTGAAGTTACATCTACAGTCCCTTTAATATGTCGAGATTGCTGCCATTGTAAGATCTTAAACCAGTCCAACACACCCTTAATAATGGAGTTTGGACTGGTGACAGGTTAATGAGCACTGCTCTGGATATCAGGAGGTTCATAGTAAATCACCCCAGTCTTAAAGTTGTATGATCCATGCCGGTACAACACGTACTGTATATGCTGTCCGTCGTACCGTCCAGTCAGGCTACCCAGTGTAGAGTCGAATCAGCACGTTTTATGTAATAAGTGTAGCTCGTGATGAAATTTCATTTAAAAAGTCTCGAAAACACTTGGAAAGTAAATTCTCGGTAAAGTTGACAGTTCTCCCTGGAAATTCCTCGCTATTAATAAATAAATGATTTAACTATTTAGATCAGAAGAAGAGGAAAAGTTCTATTGAGAAGCGGGAGGAGATGCTGATGTTTGCCCTTAAAACCTTCAAGGAGCAGCTAGGACTTGAATCTGAAGCAAGTTTGGAGGGAAATGTGGAAATCAGAGAAATTCCTGAAGGGTATGAAATCCTTAATGCTAATTATTTTTTAGATAATTTACTTTTATATAATAAGAAATATGTTGATGATCTTTCATCTCACTGTATTTATAGAATAGAATAGAATAGAATAGAATAGAATAGAATAGAATAGAATAGAATAGAATGGAATGGAATGGAATGGAATGGAATGGAATGGAATGGAATGGAATGGAATGGAATGGAATGGAATGGAATGGAATGGAATGGAATGGAAACTTTTGTCTCTTAAAGCATGGTTAAAGGGACTGTAAGCGTAATTTTAAGTGACTCTCTATGTAAAGATGGCAATGCCCGATTTACAACGATACCCTTAAAAGCTCTGTCTAATCAAGTATAAATTAGATATCCATGTTTTTGTTTCTCTTAAAACTGTTTATTTTCATTAGAGGTTTCTATGCAAACGTGACTCGCGCATTTCTTGCTTATAAGCATACAATGGAGAAATTATTAGAATAAAAACACTTATCAAGTCAGGAAAACAACAGTATCTTCAACATTTTTGATCAGATTAAGGTTTCAAGGATACAGTTGTAAATCGGAAATAGCGATCTTTGAAATTACGCGTACCGTCCCTGTAACCTTTTCTGTCTTCTCATAAAAGTTGTATTTAGATACCGGATCATGGAGGAGGATAGTTTGAAGGATGCAGCTTTGGTTCTAGTCGTCCAGGGTTGCTTCATCGTCTCCCAGCAGGGAGAGGACGGAAAGGAGAAGGAGCTCCATCATTGTTATCCTGGAGGACTTCTTGGACAACTCCAGGTTAGTTGGGATCTTCAATCTACTCCAATACAACATTAAGGTCTTTACAGGATTGCAAAACTTGTGGCTCTAGGCTTGAACAACATTTTGCAAGGTTTGCTTGGGTGTCACTTACCCCCATCGTACCCCCTAATCGTTTTGAGTCGTTTTTAAAAATAGTTTGATAAAACTTCTAAGATTCTATTAAACTTTGCACTATCTGTATCTTTAAAAATGGAAAACGATCCAAAAAAGATCGTTTTAACTTGTTAATTTTTTATTTGTTTTTGGATCGTTTTTGCATATATCTTCTGTCAGGGTTTAAATTTGACAATGTTTAAGAAAACCAAATGTTTAGAGTAAAAATTTGAAAAAACATTTGCTTTGCTAACACTTTGCCAAACTTTAACACTGAAAGAAAATATGCGCATAAAAAGACCCAATTGAAGGAATATTGATTCATGCAATTAATCAATATTTGATCTGATGTTTTATTTGAAGGTGTTAACAGGAGAACCATCCATCTTTACAGTGTGTGCTCGTGTGTCAAGTCACGTGGCCTGCTTGTCCCGACAGCTCGTCTTTGATCTAATGTCTGCTCAACCGGATGTTACTCTTCATCTGGCGAGCAGTGTGACGTCACATTTATCTCCTTTTGTTAGATCTATAGGTAACAAGATATTACATAAACATAGATCCACGTTTGAATAAAGTTTATCACTATCAGTGAATTTGTAAAAAAATGAGTATTAGACAATTTTTGTTTCATTGCTACTCATACAAAATACAGGTGTTGAAATTGAATTAAGTTTTTAACTTTTGTATTTAACTTATTGCGCACATTCTGAATCCACATCTTGAACCAAAATGTTATGGGTTACTAAGTCCTAATCTCTGATAAAATTTTCTTAATACTTTCTGTTGGAAATATACTCAATCGTTTTACTAAAATTTAGCATACTATACGTAATGTACAAATGGATTCTAGAACTTTTTTAAGTTTTCGTTTTAAACATACTCTAATTTTACATTTATAAAAATTCATTAGTAAGAAATTTCATATAATTACATATCCGAATATAACGCTTTATTTAGATTTTGCTCTGGACTGGATGCTTATAGAGTCAGGGAAAGCAATATATCGTCAGGGTGACGAGGCCGATTGTACATTCGTCATTCTCTCCGGCCGTCTCCGGTCTGTCATAGTTAGGAACGGTCGACGAGAGTTGGCCGGAGAGTTTGGACGAGGAGAACTATGCGGGATTATTGAAACTCTGACAGGAACTCAGAGGTCAACAACTCTCCTTGCAGTCCGTGATACAGAGGTTGCAAAACTCCCAGCTGGACTGATTAACTGCATCAAACTTAGGTTCCCAGTGGTCGTCTCTAGGCTTATGAGTCTTCTAGGTAACCTACATTTTTTTAGTTCCCGACATTTTTAAATTAGTTTCCGCCATTTTAAATATTTCCTAAACTTTTTACTTTGGAATAATAAATATAATATTTACAGGGAAAAGATTGCTTTCTCTTGAGCAACCTGGTCTCGGACAGGTAAGAACACTTTTTATTCTTCTATTTTTCCTGCAACCATGTGGATATTTCAGGGAGCTAGTGAATCTGTGGGTAACCCTGGGTTCAGTACCATTGCTCTTGTTGCTGTAACAGATAATATTCCTCTCTCCGCCATTACACATGAGCTTGTTCATTGTCTAAACATTATAGGTTAGTTTTTCTCTTTTTTGTGCATGAACCTTACTTATTTAGTCACTAGATAGTTTTTCAATTTAATCTCTCTTGACTGACTGTAGGAAAGTTTTTTCGTATTATTCCTGAATCATTTTCTCATTTTAAAATCGACTTTCAGCTGTAGTTAAGAAATAAACTGTTCACACCTAGATCGGTCTATGATTAGATTTAATCTCTACTTGGTCTTAGTTTGCTCTGAAAGATTTGATCTTAGTTTGATGAAAAACAAATAATGTTTTACGTATGTAACTTCATGGTTAAGCTTAGTTTCTTTCAGAATTAGATAGGACTTGCTCCAGGATAAGATTCAGACTTTGTTTGGTTAAGTATTTAGGTTCAGGATAGCAATCAATATCTGTTCTAGGTCCAGCTAAGAGAATATCTCCTGACGTGGTCCGAGCAGCTTTAGGAAGCTCTGCTCTTGAACCTGGGAATGATTATAAGATGACCGCCTGGTTGGGAGGTCAGGAGGATCAACACAAGGTTGTAGTTTACCAGGCTGATTCAGTAGAGAGACTTACACCTTGGACTCAACAGTGTATTAGGTCAGACTTTAATACAACTCAGTTTTAAAATCACTGTTGACGTAATTTTAAGAAACCCTCATTTATAGAGTGGCATGTCCAATTCACAACGGTACACTTCAAACCTTGTCTAATCAAAGATGTATGAGGATATCCTTGTTATTCTATTTTAAAATTTTTGATTATTTTCTTTGTGGGTTCTTTATGTAACCATAAAAGCGACTTGTGGATTTATTTACTTACTTGGGAATACTTTGTAATCAGGGTTCCAGATAGGAGTATTTCATGGTTCCAGATAGGAGTATTTCTGGGTTCCAGATAGGAGTATATCAGGGTTCCAGATAGGAGTATATCAGGGTTCCAGATAGGAGTATATCAGGGTTCCAGATAGGAGTATATCAGGGTTCCAGATAGGAATATCCAGCATTTTACTCATAGGTTTCTCATTCTTGCTGTTCTGGTATTTTATCATATAAAGACTTGAAATTTTTTATATTTCCTGCAGAAATAATGAAGGAAATTATCAGAATTTTAACACTTTTTAAGAAAGAAAAACGGCGATATCTTTCCTACTTAATGTTTCTAAAATAAAAGATTAAATGGTACCATTGTGAATCGGTTATGACACTTTATAGATGGAAGGTAACTTGAAATTAGGTCTTCAGTGTCTTTAATTAAGGTTTAAATCCATTTTTTATTCTGTCTAATAACTGATAATTATTCAGGCATGCTGACTGTATCCTGATAGTAGCGTGGGCAGATTCGAAACCATCCGTCTCCGGGTTTGAAGAGAAGCTGGAGAATCTCTCCTTGAGAACCACAAAGGAGCTGGTTCTTCTCCACTCGGAGGAAACAGAACTGCCACAAAATACAAGCAAATGGTTGGAAGGTTCGTTACTTAACATCTTATCCTAAAATGTAATTAAAAAGGTTTTCTTGAATTGAGTCTATCGTAGAAAGATCCTGGATCAGCGCTCATCATCATATTCGTGTTCCATCCCGTCTTTGTGTTAAACGGTCCGACCGGAGACTTGAAGAGCAGTACCAACAGTTGGCCATAGAGGGAGTTAAACCTGATATTCATTCTGATCTGGCGAGATTAAGCCGGATACTGACAGGAACTAGTGTAGGACTGGTTTTAGGAGGAGGAGGAGCTAAAGGTTGCTCTCATGTTGGTATGATAAAGGTAAGGTTTAATACCGGATACAATGTATTTTAGAATGTACATTCTCAAAGGGTCCTGAGTATCTGAAAATTGAGATTTTTAATCTAACCTTTTCTTCCGATATTTTCTCCCTAGACCAAACAAAAAATGTTTTATTAAAATGATAAACAGATATTTACAACATGATGATAATTTTGTAAGAAACTATCGATGAAAATAGCCCTCATGGACATCTTTGAGCTCTAAGATTGTATTTGTTGTATTTCTTATTTTAAAATTAGGGGCATTAAACGGGTTACCCACAAAGGATGAGACTTCAGAGACGAAAGTTCGGAATTAATACTGTCTGTTTCCTTATATTCATGGTTTCCTGCAACTTCAACCTTGTTTCGTTCTTTTTCAAATCATTAAATAAGCCATAAAATAACCAGAGTCAAGGCAGAAGACTTAATTTAACATTAGTGATTAGGGTCGTCATATTTTAAGAGTTTCAGATCGTCTTTACAGTCTCATCCTTTGTGGTTTACCCTGTACCGTATCACGTATGTATTTCAAATTTGTGAGCAATCCCTTTAATGATAATATATCCAGGCAATATTAGAGGCTGGTATACCCATAGATAGGGTTGCTGGAGTATCCATTGGATCATTCATGGGAGCACTCTGGTGCCAGGAGAGGGATATCAGCAAGCTCACCATCAAGGCCAGGAGCTTCTGTAAGAAGATGGGACAGAAATGGAGGATGGCGCTAGACCTCACCTATCCTTACACCAGTATGATGTCAGGGTTCGGGTTTAATACTCTCCTGGAGGAGGTGTTTACGAATACTCAGATAGAAGATCTCTGGGTTCCGTTCTTTACTATCACCACAGATATTAGTGTCTCTAGTATGCGGATTCATGAGGTTGGATCAGTTTGGAGATATGTCAGAGGTTCAATGTCTTTAGGTAGGTTTATTCTTCCTTTTCAGGTTAATTCTTTCTTTTCCATGTTTTTCTTTCGTTTTAGAATTAAACTTTTTAACTTTTTAATTGATAGATAGATAGTAAGTATTTTAAATTTAAGCGTAATGGACAAATCAGAGATCGGCAAAACCCCCTGAGGCCTTATCTCAAAATGTACAAGGGACTAGATTTCATGAATTGTGATAAGTAGCTGATTCATTTCAGTCCCAGGTTTCATTTTTAAAATAGTTTTGCTTCTTGAATGGATTTGATTTGTTGTCATAGGATGGACCACAATCCATGTTCGCAATCCGCATCAGAATACTAAATTTAAATATATTTATATTTCAGCAAGTTATATGCCCCCAATGTGTGACCCTGTTGACGGTCATCATCTGTTAGACGGAGGATATGTTAATAATCTACCTGCTGACATCATGCACAAGAAGGGAGCTCATCATATCCTGGCTGTAGATGTTGGATCACAGGATGAGACGGAACTACATAATTTCGGAGACTGGTTGTCAGGCTGGCAAATACTCTGGGCTAAACTCAATCCGTTCTCAACCATGCCAAAGGAAATTATTATCTTTCGAAACTCGAAGCTAACGTCAACAAGCTATCCTTGAAATTATTTAAGTTTTGATTATTTTAAACTGCACTGAAAGCTTTTTCTTCCTAGTATGCTTTCTTTTTTCCTTAAGTCCGTCATTGGTGGTCTTTTTGCTCAAATTGCCAATGATCTTCTCTTTTTTACAGTAATTCAAACATTGCTCTATGTTTAGATAATATTTCAATACTATCAGGTCCCAAGTCAAGCAGAGGTTCAGTTACGCTTGGCGTACGTATCCTGTGTGCGTCAGCTAGAGGAAGTTAAGAATGCGTCATACTGTGATTATATTCGTCCGCCTATAGACAAGTACGGAACCTTGCAGTTCGAGGCCTTCGAGGAGATTCGAGATGTTGGATACTATCATGGACAGGTAGGCGGATATGTTGGATATTATCATGGACAGGTAGAGGGGATATTTTGGATACCATCATGGACAGAAATGGGGATATTTTGGATACCATCATTGGGATATTTGATGGATCCGATAAGTGATGGTCACTAAAGCTTTTTTAATATGATTAAACATCTGCGGAACATTCTAGACTTATTTTGCTGGACTGCGTAAAGCTGGTCAACTGGGTTGGGTCAATTTTGACCGATCTAATCGTCGAGGAAGCTTAGAAAACCTTGCTGTAGATAAACATGCTCCAGGTCTACCAGGAAACTATGCAAGGTAATCATAGAGGAAATAAACCTTACTTTACAGATTTGCCTCGTCCATATTCTGTTACGTTTAAGATAAATGTTTAATTTTTCTCAAAAGTCAGCGAGAACTTTACTGAACCAAGAATTCTTTTTTTTCAGGTTTACTGATCTTGCTGAGATGGTTTGTCGGGTTCGTCAGACTACTCCAGATAGACAAATTGTCCCGTATTCTGCAGAATCTGATCTTTCTGATAATTCGGAGACAGAACCTGATGATTCGGATTTTCTAACGGATCCTGAAAACTGTATTGAAGAGGTAACCATTTTTTAATCCAAATTAATGAAGTTGCATGGAGATAACACTTACTTATGAAGTTAAACCTACAAACTGAACTTAACATTTATGGACTATGAATCTTCAATGTCAAGTTAAAAATCTTATCTAAATCAAATTTCTTACATCTAACATATTTCTTAATCTACGCCTAAATAAAAATATGAATCTTAAACAAAATAATAATCTAAACCTGAACTGAACTAATTTCAATCTCACCTATCGCTTAACTTAAAGCTGAATTAAACCCAATTTCTAACTTAACTTTAATCCTCAGGATGATGAAGATCTAGAGAGTGGGTTTATGTCAACAGGAAATGGAGATTTTCCTCCACAGAACTACCCGTAATGAATTTAAAACAATAATTAGAAAAATATGATCATTTCATGATTGAAACAAATAAAGGCTGAGATGGAATTTAAAGAATTGGAGTTGCGGTTTAAATCCGCCAAAACCCGGTTCAAATTAAGCGCCGGTTTAAATCTTGAAACATTTGATACAATTTTAAGTGGAACCAACCATATTTAAACTGCGGCTTAAATTTAAACCGCCGCTTAAATTCTTTAAATTCGGCCACTGATATCCTAAACCCCGATTGATTTTTTTTACACAACTTAATAGTTGAACCAGCTAAACTCTTTCTTAAATCGATTTTTGTGTATTTTTGTTGATTTTGAATACTTTTTATTATTGTTAGAACCTTAAAAAAATATTCCCACGTGATTATTTTAGATTGAGTTTGAAGGATGAGAATGGATCCAGATCTAGATCTTCTAGTTTTACTAATAAACCGGGACATATATAGAATACAGTATATTTATAGTTTTCATTTATTGGGATACCAAAAATATGAAAATATTCAACTCTTATAGATGATAATTAAATATCTGGCAAAAGCGCCTGTTTCTTTGCAATCAGAAATTTTTCTTATAGATTTGTATACATCTGCGCTATTTTGTGTGTTTTTGTACTGAATTTAAAATATGCTTTTTTGTTAGTATCATAGTTTCAGACAATATTTTACATGTTATGCTTTTCTTTTTAAATAGTTTTCTTGATTAATTTATATTCCTTAAATCGCTTGGATTTCTAAATCTCTTGTTGTTAAGGTAGAAAATGAGATTATTCCAATACTTCTTGAGTTGAAAACTTTTAAATGAACAGAATAAGCTAAACTAATTATGTCTGGCAAATCTTGTTTAATCATTGAGAGAGAAAACTTTTGAATGAGAAATCCTTAATCCCGATCGGTTAATTAATCTGGAGGTAAAATACAGGAGGAGAACAAGCATTATTCAATCTGGATTTTAAGTAAAAGAGTGGATCAAGCATTAATCCCGATATCCACCATTTAAAAATTCCCAGCTCATTTAGGTTTAACTGATATTTCAGATCTGCATTTTTGGTTAATCTTTAACCTTTCTTTTAAAGTTACCAAGCAGGGAACTTTGGAATGGTGGAATCGAGATCAATGCTTGATCCTCTCTCTTTTATCTCGAAACTAGCCTAATCTTGTGTTTGTATCCTGAAAAGTGTAGAAATTTCAACCAATCAGAGTGGTGTATCAGCAGCCGGGAAATTTGAAATTTTGCGCGCCATTTAAAGAGAGTTCTCGTATCTAATTAAGATTGATATACAATTATATAATTTTTAAAAACCGGTTTTTGATTTGTCAACTTTTGCCATAAAGAGTGAATTAAGCAAGAAACTAAAAGTGTCCACATTGGATATTCAGATTAAGCGATTGGGATTAAAGGTATCCGATTCTAAAGTTCCCAGCTCAGTTCAAATTTTTTTGTCATTCATTTTAGGGCTTAAACTTAAATTATTTTTCATCGTAAAATTCCATTCAGAAAATTCCGACTTAAATAAAATTTGCTGTGAGAATGATGTAAGGCATTTTCATGTTATTTTCTTATCGTTAACACAAAATGTTAAAATAGTTATTTTCCAGTTTTAAAGGGATTTCGCATTTGGACAAATGTTACGTTTTCTAAATCACCTCTCTTGCCATTTTTAAAAGCTACCAGCATTGATCGATTTCATAAAATTTACATTTAACTACTCGGACTAGTTTACGCAGTTTAAACAAGTTGAGAAGAAGTTTAATAAAAACAGTTCTACTTATAAATATCGAAATTAGAGTGTTTCCTCAGAGTTTGTAAAAATATAAACATTGTAATGTATACTCAATAATTGGTTCAAACTATTCTCTATCTCTCTCCCCAGTCCTCAAACTATTGGAATTTTGCCAAATATTGATGAATCCGAAGTTGCATACATCAATATTTGATTGAACTTAAACCAATTTATAAAATTTTGAAAAGTTTGAATCAAAAGTACGCCCTAGAACTTAGCTTTAGCAATATTTTATCATGCTTGAAATTTTATTAATACAAGGTTTATTTTAACGCTTAATATCTGGGTTCTTCATTCTTCAAGTTTGCTAACTCCACACACTTTCTGGTGTTTAAATTATAATCTAGTAGCCTAGTTCTCCAGGTTCTTTGAATGCTCTAGTTTGTCCATATGCTTCTTGATCTCTGGATGCTCCAGGTTCTCTGGATTTTCTAGATGCTCTAGGTTCTTTGGATGCTCTAGGTTTTCCGTATGTCCCAGGTTCTCTTGATGCTCCAGGTTCTCTGGATGTTCTAGGTTCTTATAGATTCTCTAGGTTCTTTGGATGCTCCGGGTTCTTTCTCTGAATGCTCTAAGTTTTCTTGATGCTCCAGGTTCTCTGAATGCCCTAGGTTCTCTGTAGCTCCAGTTTCACTGGATGCTCTCGATTCTTTGTATGCTCGAGGTTCTCTGGATTCTCCAGGGTCTTTGGATGCTTTAGGTTTTAATATGCTTTATGCTCTCTATATTCTTCAATTTCATCCGGGTTCACTACTGCACCGGGTTTTAAAGATTAGATATAGTTAATGAGTTCCCTTCGCCAAATTGTGTTCTAAACATTTAGTCAAGAACTCATCCATCTTATAAAGAATGCCATTTTCAATCCATTTTATACAAATATGTAAATATGTGTTCATGCTTTCAGGTCATACAGAGTGTCTCACGAAACATGACAGTTGGTGAATAGTTTAGAATGTCTTCTTCCATGATTTGCTAAGTTCTTTGATACCAAAAAGAATAATAAAAAATATTTCATAGCAGTCATATTTTATTAAAATTCATTTTAAAGTATAATGTATATCTGAGTAAGAGAATTTTTAACGAAATAAATTGCAAGAAGTCTTTTAGCTGTTATACAGTATATAGAAGAAGACATTCAAAACAATGCACCAACTGTCATGGTTCGTTGGACACCCTGTATCTTAAAATTATATTTTGTAAATATTAATATTATATAGAATTATCCGCAAAGTATGAGACTTCAGAGGAATTTATTCAATGGTTCCGTGCATTTTTTCAAATCATCAAGTTTACCCGTAAAAGGTGATATCCAATCCATAAGTTCAAATTCAACCTTCAGCTTGTCATATTTACAGAGATCCAGGGTGTCACAAACGTCTTATTCTTTGTGGGTAACCCTGTAATTAGCTGATCAATTAGCTTGATAAACCTGCATTGGTGCCATATAAATGTTGTTATGTATTATACAGATTGATAGAAAACGTGTGATTAATTTTATATCAGCAAAATTATTTAAATAAAGATTGTTTTTCTTATTCTCTTGGATATCGATCCTTTTTCCTTTTTTTGCATATATTTTATATTAGGATCAAAATATGTCAGCGTTAAGTAGAATAAATTATAAAACAGTTGCCTTTCTCGCACAATGGTAAATTTTGACCCTGAGGGAACATATATCCTCAAAAAACGAACCAAACTGAGTAAACACTAGACATTCTTACCTTGGTATTTTAGTGTTTATGCATCATAACGGTTTTAGATCAAGGTGCGATCCATGCATGGAATTTAAACCAATGTATTTTTTCGCTAAAACTTATTTTGGTTGAAATGATGATAAACAAGGATATATTAGATTCATGATTTTGTGCAGCAACAAAAATTTGCAGATTATTTATCAGTAATTATGAAAACATTAGATTGACATGACTTCTTTTAAATTATCAGACAAAAAAATGCCGAGTAGGTAAAAAATACAAGGACACAAAATCTTGTGAAAAATTCAAAGTAATGTTTATAGATGAATAAAAACGAAATGGCTCCCAAACACTGCTGTTTAAAGGGAGTGACCGGCTATGTATAAGGTATTTGAACTGAGTACGCAGTGTTGTCGAAAACTTCTTTCGGATTCATTTGAGACATATCACACTTTTTAAAGATCGGTAAATCCTGAGTTTGGGTGCAAAGCCTACGTTCAATACTCCTACTTTGGGGGTGGATACGCTTTCAGAATTAGTTTTTTTAAATTAATAATTTAACGACGATATAAAATGTAAAAATATTCTTCATACAGACGTCATGTTTAGGAACATTTGAGAAAATAAAAATTAATCTTATCATCGAAAATAAGTAATCTTGTTCAATTATTAGTTTCTATTATCTCATTATTCTGGTTTCTCATTATTCACAAAGATGTTCGCAGATTTTCTATAATTATTATTGAAAAGACGACATTTAAAAGAATTTGAAGAAATCTGCGAATAAATTCAAAGAAAATTAGAAATTCAATATAATAATGAAAACGAAATATTCGATTTTAGCATTGATTTATTGACAAATTTCTTTTGTGAAATATGTTCCTAGCCATCTAATTAGATTACTGTCTAATTTTTTTTTGTTGTCGTTATTTAATAATTAAAAAAAACTAATTCTGAAAACGTATCCATCCCCAAAGTAGGAGTTTTGAACGTCGAATTTGCGCTCAAACTCAGGATTTACAGATCTTTAAAAAGTTTTATATGTCTCGATCAAATGAATCCGAAAGAAGTTTTCCACAACACTTCATACTCAGTTCAACTACCTTACATAGCCGGTCACTCCCTATCTCTAGTTACCCGTTACTTTACACCAGTACAAAACAATATATATTTAATAAGAAAATGCTGGCATATAAATGTAACAAATTTGTTTATAAACTAGATCAAATAACTTCAACATAAGTTGCTGGGAAAATGCCGACCTTGCCGTCACATTCTCCCAGCCACCAGTCATCCTCCTGCTTGTCATGAATATTGATGATATCTCCGTATTTAATACTCAGCTCATCATACATATTCGCTGTGTAGTCGTACACAGCTCTACACTGTCCTATAACCGCAACCTGCTTCTCCTGGTAGTAGATCTCATGGATCTCATTATCCTGACTACTCGGAGATATATCCTGAGATACATCCTCCTCCGTACTATCAAACTCGTCGAAATCACTGTCAGGTTCAGGATCAGGTAGCGGAGTTCCTGGATCATCATCCCTCGAATAGTTTAAGATTGTTACATCCGTCTCTAATCCTCCGTCTGCTCTGCCCCTGCTCAGCAGATCCTCTGCTTGTGGACTGTATAGAATAGGATTTGTTGTTGTAAATACATGACTACGGTCATCGCAGATACCAATGGCAGTGTGAAGGTGAGGAGATCTGTTTGCTGGACTATGACCGGGAGACCAGGTTTCAACCCGACCGTCAGCAGTCCCCCGGTCCTCCCAGTCCAGGGGGACGGGTTGGGTCTCTGGTGTGATCCAGGACGGTATATTGAGAACACTCTGATACAAGCCTTGCTTGTCTTTTGTGTGATCTAGATAGGCTGCCATTGGATGGTTTACCCTCTGCTTCCCCTCAAGATCCATCATAACATTGAGTATCTTGAACCTCGTCGCTTCTAAGTATGTGAGCATAGCCTGCATATGGAGAAGTTTATCCTGAACATCCTGTTGGCTCTCTTCTCCACCAAACTTGGGAGTTTCCTAAACCAAACCAAATGATTTTTTATCAAAGGAATTTACTATTGAGTTTTGCAACAAACTCAAATTTTGATATCCATATATAATCGCAACCTGATAAGTAATAGTGTAGACCTTAGATATTTTAAATTCAGATTTATTATTTCCAGGTCTACAGCGCTGAGTTGCAAAGATATATGGATTCGAAAATCAGAGTATGTGGCAACGACTCAATTTCTTTCTATACATGAAGAAGTAAACTTTTTTCTGTTTTTATAAAATTAAAAATCAATTTGAATTTTACCTGAAGAGCTTTTGCTAGATTCTCCACTCCCGCTTTTCCCTTCCTTTCCCTCTCTATATCCGCCTTGACTATACCGACAAATTTACTCATTGATTCTCTCCGCCTTTCCCTGTTCATCACGTTCATTAGATCTTCAGCATAGAAGCTAGGAAGCATCTGTTCTCCCATCCCGTCCTGCTGGATCTCGAAGGTTAGGTTTGCAATATCTCTGCTCGTATCACAGAGGAGAACTGGTTCCTCTAACTGCTCGGTCAGGTTCTTTAACTTCGGTCTAGGATAAAGGAAGATTAAACAGATTGTCAATGGAATTTTTAGTAATTTAAAAGAGTGCCTTCATCAATTTATAACGAAATCGTTTCCACTTCAATCAATGTTGGTTTTTTGGCACAAATTATCAGGAGATAGTTGGATATTTATCTTATTCTAGAACAGATTATCAGGAGATAGTTGGATATTTCTAATTCTAGAACAGATAGCTGGATATTTATCTAATTCTAGAACAGATTATCAGGAGATAGTTGGATATTTATTTTATTCTAGAACAGATTATCAGGAGATAGTTGGATATTCATCTAATTCTAGAACAGATTATCAGGAGATAGTTGGATATTTATCTAATTCTAGAACAGATTATCAGGAGATAGTTGGATATTCATCTAATTCTAGAACAGATTATCAGGAGATAGTTGGATATTTATTTTATTCTAGAACAGATTATCAGGAGATAGTTGGATATTCATCTAATTCTAGAACAGATTATCAGGAGATAGTTGGATATTTATCTAATTCTAGAACAGATTATCAGGAGATAGTTGGATATTTATCTAATTCTAGAACGAAAAACGAGGATTTCTACGTCATCGCCTAAAGGAACTGTTAGATCGAGTTGATAACACAAAGGCGCTCCGCTCGCTCCTTAAGTTACATATGTTTAAAATCCTTTAATAATTTTTTTCTTGATCTTTCTGAAAGATATTTGTAGAATCAGAGAAAAGTTCAGAATCAAAATATTAGAATATTTGTTATAAATGGCCCTCTTATAAAAGCAATTACCGCCTTTTTCGACTTGACGTTGTGTTGCTTCAGCGTTGTTTGGTTTTACATATTGAGGATGGAATTTTTTATATTATCGACCTCTGGAAGTTTTTAATGTTTTTTTCCAATTGCATAGAATGGATAATTAACCTGTTTTCTTTCATGAGTGTGAGATATTGTTTTGCTTTGTTCGCCAGCTGGGACGATCTTTCCTCCTCGAGCCGACGTAGAGCAGAGCTGCCACGTACTATAGATCCTTCCCAATCCAACCTTGATTATTAGATCATTTTAAAATCATGGTTGATCCCGAGGTGTGGAGATCACAAAAAAATTGTCTTTAAACTCATGTGTCTTTGGTAAGCCAGATATTTTTTATTTTTACTTCAGAAATTAACTTTTATGATGATTATAAAGGAATTGCAGAATTTTTAAAAGAATAATTGTGTAATGACACAAAGGAACTGATTACTTGCCACAAATTCTATTTTTCTAACCCCTTTATCTTTGCAACCTGATGTAGACCAAAGATATTTCTAACTATGAATTCTGTTATATCATATCGTCAAAGCTTGAAATACCAAAGATTTACACTATTACGTTGCAAAGATAGAATGGTAGAAATTGAAGCGAGTAATCAGTTCCTTTTATTTACAATTCAATACAAATTTTTAATAATATAGACTAACTAATGTTTAAGGGAACTCTCTGTATTAAGTGCATAAGCTCTTATTGTAAGAGTTTGTTTAATTGTTCAATACCTTGATCTCTCTGTTTTGATACAACTGGCGTAGTATTCCATATCACTTTTCCGAACCGAGGATTCACTCTTCTTCCTCTTGGACTCGAGCTTGATGTTGTCCTTGTCGGAGAGCTGTCGACCCCGTCCCAGCTTACAGTCCAGGAGTTGATCTTGGACCTTCTCATTCTCACGACAAGATAAGTAGGATCTAAACAGATATTTTAATAAGAATTCTCACGACAAGACAAGTAGGATCTAAACAGATATTCTAATAAGAATTCTCACGACAAGACAAGTAGGATCTAAACAGATATTTTAATAAGAATTCTCACGACAAGACAAGTAGGATCTAAACAGATATTTTTATAAGAATTCTCACGACAAGACAAGTAGGATCTAAACAGATATTTTAATAAGAATTCTCACGACAAAACAAGTAGTATCTAAACAGATATTTGTATAAGAATCCCTGAATAGTTCTTATAAAGGATCATATTTATCACTTTAACCTCCGGTTCATTTCAAGTACATAGCCAACTTTCAAGGAGCTAGAGCAAGCAGTACAGTATACATAAAGATATTATAAGGCAAAAAGGGACAGTGAACCAAAATAATCAGCTCCTTCTATGGAGATTCTCGAGATCAATTGTCAAGAAACAAAATTGCATGGAAGAATACATGCTAATAATATGATCAAATTAAATCAAATGTGCTAGCAAAATTAAAAATGCGTTTAAAATTTGTAAAAATTGATGTTTGGAGTTAAAGTAGAAAGACAAAAAATGTTATTTATAAAACGAATTGTAATACTCGATCTACATGAAACAATTGGCCGTTTCCATTGATGTTGAAGCTTAGAATGAAAAAAATCATTTCTAAACGGAAAATATCTAATTCATCATTTATGTCTGCACTTATTATACGTATGTGTATCATTATTTATTTTTCAACCACAAAACGATTTGAATAAAACCTAATCATGGAAGAAAAACTCCAATTCATTCTTTCATTCTTACCGCACCTTCCCCCTCCCTCCATGGTTATGAACCCCTTAGTTCAATTATTAAAAAACAAATATTTTTGAATAACGCATGACTATTTAGAAATAATGCGATATTGCTGAGATTTTATTATTTTTAAAAATAGTTTTAAGATAAAAATTATCCAAGGAAAAAAACGATCATGTTTTGTACTATTACCCTGAAATATTTGCTCTATAGCTGGCAGTGCTGAAATAAACCATTAAATGTTGAATTTGGTTTTATAACGAGAGTGGGAAGAATTTGTGTGAGAAGTGAGGCTAAAATATCCTGGTCATTGGTTGCACGCTGAACCGAATCTTTTCTTAATTTTAGTTAAAATCAAGCCTTTTCATTTTTTAAATCCCGCCTTTAACTCCGGATGAAAAATTAAAAACAGAATGGAGATGGGCAGATTAGAGGTAAACACAAGACATGCTCTGTTTATTAAATTAGTTCAAGTTAAACTGTTTCTTGTGTTTAGTTTAGCGTGGTACGTAAACATAAGATAATGATTTAATGAACATAATTTACTCCGAAACCTATCCCAGCAGGATGGAGAAAATCCCGCGGTTTTTCACGGGAAAATATACAACTGAACAGTTAGTAAAGAATAAATGGAGAGGAGAAAAAAAACACATTAATTTCGGCGTTTCCTAAACTTTTCATTTTGATGCAAGTACTCGTCAATGTACTAGGTATTTATCTTCATAAGAATATTGAGAAGTAGATGTACTAGGTATTGGTAGATGAACTACAAGAGAATATTGAGAAGTATATGTACTAGGTATTGGTAGGTAAACTACAAGAGAATATTGAGAAGTATATGTACTAGGTATTGGTAGATGAACTACAAGAGAATATTGAGAAGTATATGTACTAGGTATTGGTAGATGAACTACAAGAGAATATTGAGAAGTATATGTAAAAAAGTTTAGATACTTTTTGCTGACAATTAATCCCAACCTATTTAAACACTTTCAGATGTTGATTATTAGAATTAAGGTGTTTATATACCACGTCAAATAAAAGTAGATTCAATGTTTTGTTGACATTTTTTTAACATAGCTTTTCTCTCTGAAGAGATTTTGAGAAGAAAAAAAGTGCTGAATTTCTAATATATAAAATACATCAAAACAAAAAAAATGAACCTTTACCCCAAACTTCAATTTTCTAAATCCCATATCTTTGCAACCAGAGGCCGAATTTAAAGAATTAGAGCGGCCGTTTAAATTTAAGCCGCGGTTTAAATATGGTTGGTTTCCCTTAAAATTGTATCAAATGTTTCAAGATTTAAGCCGGCGCTTAATTTAAACCGGGTTTTGGCGGATTTAAACCGCGGCTCAAATTCTTTAAATTCCATCTCTGATGATGTAAACCTTTGATATTTTAAACTTACATTATTTTTACTAACAGAAGGTCTATGACAATGACATACGGTTACAAATAAGAAAATCAGAGTTTGTGGCAAAATTCAATTCCTCTATTCCTACATCGACGTAAAATCAAAATAGCTAAGAGTTTATTGAAGTCGTCCCAGAATTTTGCATAGGTGTCACCTTTCCTTTATGTTTAGATTGAAGAACTTACTTTGCTTTAGCTTTGTTCTGAGTAGATTTCCATTCTTGAAACTGTTTATTCCTTTTCTCAACCAGGGCTTCTATATTCTTCCTTGACTTGTACTGGTTCTCAAGGAAGTTCTAAATATACATTATTATAATTATTATTATTATTATTATTATTATTATAGTTTTAAATATCACAGTTTATGACATCAGGGTTTCAAAGAAATACAGACTAGAAATTAGAATATGAGAAAAGTAATCAGTTCCTTTGAAGAAAACGGATGAGAAAATAAAATGATGATATTTGAAATCAAGAAATATGTTTTGTAACCCAACTCTGTTGCTCTGGGCATCATGATACTGCAATATTTCCAATACCCAGGGAGGGCGGGATGACTGTTAAAAATCCCGATATATGAATGTGCTAAATAGTTGTATCTTGAAAAAACTGCTGAAGATATTTTGAAATTTTTTTTACAGGTTTAAAGATTAGAATAATTAGAGTCCGGACGATTAATCTAGGATATAAGAATAATTCAGTATAGTATATTTTCATTTCAAATAAACCGATATTTAGAGTGAAAAATGGTTTTTTCTTTAAGTACTTAAAATGCTATTAATTTATAATTTTAACAGGGTTCAGATGAAATTTCTTCTTAAATAATATTTGAAACCATTTTAACTGCTAGACAGATGTTTAAATCTTACACTATAGGAATTATCCAAGTCATGATATATATATATATATATATATACTATATATATATAGCAACGGATAACTTTAAACGTAATCTTGTACAACCTGAGCTGAAAACTTTAGAATGGTGGATATCGATATTAATGCGTGTTCCTTTCTTTTTCTTAATATCGAGACTAACCTAATCTTGTACTTGTATCCTGAAAACTGTATAGAATTCAACCAATCAGAGTCGCGTATATGAAGCTGATAATTTTCAAATTTTGCGCGCTATTTAAGATTATATACAGAAATGGGAAGAACTTTCTAATTTAGAAAACCGGTTTTTGATTTTTCTCTACAATATCCAAAAAAGAACGGTTTAGAAGAAAATCAAAAGTGTCCATCAGATACTCAGATTAAGTAATCGGGATGAAGGATATCTAATTCTAAAGTTTTCAGCTCTGATATAATTATACAATTTATACCTCTATTTAAGAAATTATGCGATACAACTTATCCTTTTACTCTGCTTGGAATGAAACAAAGGATAATTTTTTACTTGGTCATCTTTTTTAAGTAAACCCGTTTTCGCTTTTTCCAGAGAACCTCTTATGTATAAGATGCCTTATTTTTCACAATAGCTTTATGTCAGATAACTATAAGGTAATTAAAGTAGTAATAATTTAAATTTAAAAAATAAAGATATGTAGTTTGAAATTTTAAAAAATCTTTGAAAAAATGTTGATTTATAGATTTTAAAAAGTTGGAGGTAGTGAGGGTAGTGGAGAATTGAAAAAATAAAGGATTAAATAAATGTTGATGTTAAGATTTTAAAAAGTCAGTGGTAGTCAGGGTAGTGGGGAATTGGAAAAAAATTTTGAATAAATGTTGATAAAAAGATTTCAACAAGTCGGCGATAGCGGGGGTAGTTTGAAATTGAAAAAAAAGTAATTAAATAAATGTTGATATTAAGATTTTTAAAAGTCGGAGCTAGGTAGTGAGGGTAGTTGAGAATTGAAAAAAAAATCTTGAATAAATGTTGATAAAAAGATTTCAACAAGTCGGTGGTAGTGAGGGTAGTAGGGAAATTGAAAAAAAAATCTTGAATAAATGTTGATAAAAAGATTTCAACAAGTCGGTGGTAGTGAGGGTAGTAGGGAAATTGAAAAAAAAAATAATTGAATAAATGTTGATAAAAAGATTTTAAAAAGTCGGTGGTAGTGGGGGTAGTTTGAAATTGAAAAAAAATTCTTGAATAAATGTTGATAAAAAATTTCAACGAGTCGGTGGTAGTGAGGGTAGTTTGAAATAAATTCCCCACTACCCTCACTACCACAGACTTGTAGAAACCTTAATATCAACATTTAATCAAGAATTTGAGGGGATTGATTGGGGTTGAGGGATGCATGATACACCGAGAAGGCAGATACTCTCCCAGCGAATGGGATTGGGCCCCAGTGGTGGATTACGCATTCATCCCCCCCTCCCCCCTTCCTTAATCTCTTTGTCGGAGTTGCCGTTCACTTTGAGCCCAAGATCCTTTTTAAATTCAAATATATTAGTTACTCTCTGTTTACGTTATGAATCCCTATCTGTCTCCATGCCCAACCTTCGATTGATGCTGCACTGATTTTCTCTTTGGTTTTTTTTGTGTATATGTTTTTTTTTTTAATGTTAAAATTTAATTAAAGAATTTGGTTAACAGGGGGGCTCAGCTAAAACAGCCCCAGGCTATTGAGTCCGCCTGCTGCGGAAAATAATATTTTACATATTGTAATTTTTAAAAATTAATTCGTAAATATTGTTTTTTTTTCTGCAGAAATAAATGATTTGATTTGATTTGATTTGATTTTTATTTTTCAATTCCCCACTACCCTCACTACCTCCGACTTTTTAAAATCTATATATCTTGAAACACATCTTTGTTTAATTAAACCACACAGGATGTCTTGAAATACATCTGTGTTTAATTAAACCACAGAGGGTGTCTTGAAACACACATGTCTTTAATCAACCACACACAGGGTGTCTTGAAACACATCTGTGTTTAATCAAACCACACAGGGTGTCTTGAAACACATCTGTGTTTAATTAAACCACACAGGGTGTCTTGAAACAAATATATGTTTAAATTAGTATCCTTAATGTTTTTTTATCTAAGAATTATTGCGGTGACTTTATAAAACCGAAAGTTCTCAGTTAAATGTTTAAAGGGTACCTCGTGAATCAGGCAAGTATTTTATATATAAAGGGTCCTATGAAATTATGCCCCCAGTCCGTGTAAACCACATATTCTATCCTGTATGTGAACTTTTCTAGAGATCATTCTGTACATATTAAGAATTAAGATATAATTCATCTTGTATATAATTATAATTAGATAAAACTCTTCTGGTTTCACGCTTTTTCTGGTCGAACCAATTATACTTGTATTGAACCAAGGTATATTTACGTGAAATCTGTTGTCTTTATAATTGCATGATTATTTTCTTCTACGGGATTCATTTATCAGGGGGGAAATTATAGCTGATGGTTTCATGGTTCTCCGGTTCATCAGTTCTCCTGAGAGGATTTAGGTGTAATTTAAAGTATTTTACACAAGGAAACTAAAATAAAAGAACAAACCTGATGCAAACAAGAGATAATCAACGTTTAATGAAAAACTTTATGGATAGTTTTTGAAGATTTCGTTCAATGATTGTTTTTAGCAATTTCAATTGAACTTTAGTTTGGCTTTTCCCATTTTTAAACTTCCAACCTTCATATCTTTGTTTACAAAAAAGTGTACTGCATTGTTGGGAGAAATAAAAACAACTGGAGGTTCCCGATGAATCTTCCTTGTTCCAAAAATAAGTGAATGCTCCATGCTTGTTTCTATCTGGGGATCATTGAGTACAAGTTAATGAGAGTAAACCAGGGAGTAAGGAATAGAAGGGAGATATAACTGACGCGGTTCGCCCTACCATATGATTATACATGCTTTACAGACGAAGTACTCCATTTGAAAAAGAGTTTAAAGGTCGTCTTTTAATTTTTTAAATGTAGTTACTTTACCATAATAAATTAAAACAATCTTATTTAATATAAAAAAAATACGTTTGCATTGCTAATAATTTTGCATCTTAAAAAATGAATTTATTTGGCGATGTTCAGCATACTTTTTTCACTGTTAAATGTATTCAATGACCTTTTCTGAATACATGTAATTGTGCATAAGACGACATTTAAATATTTCTTATTCAAATGGAGTACTTCGTCTGTAAAGCATGTATAATGATATGGTAGGGCGAACCGCGTCAGTTATATCTCCCTTCTATTCCTTACTCCTTGGAGTAAACTCCATACAACAAATCTTGATGGAGAATAATAAAAGTAATTTCAGGGTTTAGTTAGATAGATTTTCAACTGAATAAATTTCATAGATAGCTCAAGATATGTATTGCTTTATTTATCCGTGCGTTAAAATCCAGTAATTATACAATTCTACTTTATGTACATACTTTGGTAAAATAACATGATGGGATTACTCTCTATTGGAAGTTTTTTCTTTTAAATTTTGGATTTTGGAATTTTGGAATTTAAAAAAAGATATGGGAATATATATGCATTACGCGTATATGAATACTAAGAACACAGATGGATGGGTTTTACATATTGTTTTATATATGTAACATAATATATTATATTATTATGTATGGGTTTTATGTATATATTATATATATAACATAATATGTTATATTATATTGTTAATTATTATTTTAAAGATTTATTCACATATATATTTATGGTGTAGTTTAAAATTCTATTTAAATATTTTATGTTTTACCTTGAGAGGTTTCCCTATCTCGTCTGCAAGAGCTGCTGCTATAGTTTTATGAATCTCCGCGGACTGTTCGAAATCATTTGCAACAAAATACCAGGCATTAGGGACAGTTCCACTTCGCTCCTTGCTGGCTTTTAGCAGCTTCGAGGAGAGCTTAAACAGAGTTCTGAAAAAAAGAATATATTATGTGGACTGCTAACTCGGGTCACCTTAAAGGGACTGTAAGCCTACTTGACCCTCAATGTAAAGATGGCAGTGCACGATTCTCAACAGTAGCCTTGAAACCTTAATCTGATCAGTACTGGAGAATATCTTGTCGTTTTTCTAGCTTTTACGGGTACCGAAGTATATATCAGGTATTGCCATCGTTACCAGGAGGGTCAGGTTTGAATTCCTAAAATCGCATTTTAAAGGAAAGATTACATTAGATTCATATTTAAGAACTTTTAAGATTGCTGTCTCTTACTAATTTGTATTTGTTTAAAACTTAGACAACCCTATTTATTCAGTATTCAAACAATGTTCCCTTAGAGTACATTTTTAGGCAATTTTTCATTGTAATGCCTTTTTAGAGCTAAAAGCGAGCTATTTGGTGGTATGTACATTGTATACATTATACAGTAATAATTGATTATGTTATTCTTTTTTCTCTAAAAATAAAAAATAACCTTTTTTTCCATTTCTTCCTTGACTATTAAGAAATATATTATAAATAAGTAACTTTTTTCGAATTTGTTTTATAATTCTGAATGCACTGACATATATCTGGTTTTCACAGCTCTAAACTAAACATTATTTATTTTCTAATAATTTCCCTTTATAGAAGCTCGCCCTCCGGAAGAAACCTGAGAATCTACAGGTTTATCCCTAGGATGAGAATGTGGGAAGGTTTAACCAAGTTGTACTCCTAATCTAACCAGTAGTGTTTAACCCACCTGGAGTAGGATAACTCAAGCTCGGCTCTCTCTGCCAGGACGGAAGAAACTTCTTTACAAAAATCTTCTCCGGATTTGATCAAATCTTTGAGATCATCAAACCCCTGGTGTCCTTTCTTTGATACAGTTCTATTGAGAATCAGGGTTGATCTCCGTCCTAACTTTGGTTTCGGAGCTTTAGTAGTCATTGTTGTGCATTTTTATCTGAAAAATATAAAATATTCTGCTGAGGTTTATTGTTCTAAACCAAGTTCTAGAAAACTAATTAGGCTAAAAAAGGTAAATGAGATTGTCTACGTATTTTTAGGTAACCTTTAATTCAAAAAGTGACATCAACGGCTTACAAAGATTCTCTTTAATACATTCAAAATATAAGCATTGAACAAGGAGATATTCTTGTTTTTGTCTCAAATTTCAAAGAAAGTAACTCTCAGATTTCTTAAACAGAAAAGAACGTGAAAATGCTTTTCTAATTTGAAAAAAAAGTTCTACTGTTTATCAAATCAAGGTTTCACTTAAAATTATGACCTATCACTTTTATGTTTATACTCTGTGTTTACAAGTTTATATGTCAGGGTATATGTCCTTGTGTTTATATGTCAGGGTATACTATATGTTTACAAGTTATATGTCAGGGTATATGTCTACAAGTTTATATGTCAGGGTATATGTCTACAAGTTTATATGTCAGGGTATATGTCTACAAGTTTATATGTCAGGGTATACTATATGTTTACAAGTTTATATGTCAGGGTATACTATATGTCTACAAGTTATATGTCAGGGTATATATCTACAAGTTTATATGTCTGGGTATATGTCTACAAGTTAATATGTCAGCGAATATGTCTGCAAGTTTATATGTCAGGGTATATGTCTACAAGTTTATATGTCAGGGTATATGTCTACAAGTTAATATGTCAGCGAATATGTCTGCAAGTTTATATGTCAGGGTATATGTCTACAAGTTTATATGTCAGGGTATACTATATGTTTACAAGTTTATATGTCAGGGTATATGTCTACAAGTTTATATGTCAGGGTATATGTTTACAAGTTTATATGTCAGTGTATACTGGAGAACAATGTGGGTTTAAACTCTCAAGACTTTATTGTCCACGGAGCTTGCAATATTTGTATTTGCATACAGTACTAAACCCTACTCCAGGGAGGTAAGCATGGAGGGGGGGGGGGGTAGAAAAAGTGTCATAACTAATTTAACTACTCTACGAAATTTCAAGTTGAACTCTGTATCAAATTATGCAAATCTTAGGTATTGTATTCCTAGTGAAGGGTGGTAGGAAGATTAGGAAGGGTAGGAAGGGTAGGAAGGGTAGGCAGATAGGGTAGTAAGGAAGGAAAGGTAGGAGGGGTAGGAAGGGTAGGCAGATAGGGTAGTAAGGGAAGGAAAGGTAGAAAGGAAGAGTAGGAAGGGTAGGAAGGGTAGGCTGATAGGGTAGTAAGGGAAGGAAAGGTAGGAAGGGTAGGAAGGGTAGAAAGGGTAGGAAGGGTAGGAAGGGTAGGCAGATAGGGTAGTAAGGGAAGGACAGGAGGTAAGGCAGATAGGGTAGTAAGGGAAGGAAAGGTAGAAAGGGTAGGAAGGGTAGGCTGATAGGGCAGTAAGTGAAGGAAAGGTAGGAAGGGTAGGAAGGGTAGGAAGGGTAGGCTGATAGGGTAGTAAGGGAAGGAAAGGTGGTAAAGAAGATAGGGTAGTAAGGGAAGGAAAGGTGGTAAGGTAGATAGGGTAAGGGAAAAATATCAGCAGTCTTTTTCCTCTTCTTCGGTTTATCTATCTCCAAAAATTCTATCTCTATCTCTAGGTTCTAGATCTATGCCTGGGTTCTATCTCTAACTTCAGGTTTTATATCTCTGGGTTCCAGATCTATCTCTAGTTTCTAGATCCATCTCCAGGTTCTACGTGAGAAGTAAAACATTAATTTCTCCTCCTCCAGGCGTTCACACTGTGAGTAGAACTACAGATGAGGGGAACTAATGAATGTTTAGTATCTAACTCTCTGATTGCGAGTATAAAAGCAGAATAAAACTAATGTTCATAATTGTATCTATCTACTAGAAATAGGTATCAAATTTCAAAATGGTTTCCAACATTGTGTAACTAGCTCTTGGGGCTAGATCCAGTATTTATGAAGACATAAGATCAAAATATCAAGATCAATATACCAGCTTTAGATGAATAGACAGGTTTAAATCAAAGTTAACTTGTAAGACTTCTGATTTGGCGTCATTAAGTTCACTGGAGTAATGTTGCGTGTCAATGAGAATACTATGCAATATGATCATATGTTTGGTTTCATGTCACAATGAAAATAGGTCGATTGCGCAAGAATAAGGTTATTACTTTTTTCATGTCACGTATTTTTTGCGCATCTTTTTTTATTCTAAAACAATAGAAGGGAAGATATGATATCTGTTTAAGCAAAACTTTCTCCCCTGGTAAACTGAGATAGAGTAAACGGGTGGAAATTGTCTGCTAAATGATTGAAGTTTCAACCACCGCCGATGGAAGAGATATAAATGTGTGAATGAGAAAATATTCTGCGCTAGGCTTTACAAAACAGGAAACCTAGGTCAGGGTTCTTCTCTCTAGATGAGCAGGAAACCTGGATCCTGTCACATCTAGGTTATGTCACAGAGGATGCAAGATTTCATCCCTTATTAACTGGATCCGGAGTAAAAGTTCTCATATCCTACTCTAAATCCTTCCTTACATCAACATACAGCAGGATTATGCGAAGAAATCTTGAATTTTATGAAATCATTTCTTTCACAAATTTTAAGCTTGGATTTAGGCCCTAGGTTATATCCAGGTCTTGATCGGTATCTACTATCTAGGTTCTAGTTCTGGTTTTGTACCAGGTCCTAATATACATCCTAGTTATGGTTTGTATCCAGGGTCTTATCTCCAAGTTATATATGGTTTGTATCCAGGTTCTTATCTTTATCCAAGTTATATATGGTTTGTATCCAGGTTCTTATCTTTATCCAAGTTATAAATAGTTTGTATCCAGGTTCTTATCTTTATCCAAGTTATATATGGTAAGTTATAAATGGTTTATATCCAGGTTCTTATCTTTTTCCAAGTTGCAAATTGTTTGTATCCAGGTCCTTATCTTTATCCAAGTTACATTCATACGGTTCATAACCAGGTCCTCATCAATATCCAAGATATGGTTTATATCCCGGTTCTGACCTTTGTTCTAAATCTGTATTCTAGGTCCTGATATATTACCTAATTCAAGTTGATATCCAAGTTATAATCTGGGTCCTAGTTCTAGTTTGTATCCTGGTTTCAATCGTTGTCCTAGTGCTGGAATGTATCCAAGTCCTGCTATGATGTATATCCTATAGTTCTGGCATATATGCAGGTCTTTCATGGTCGTATCTGTATTCTTGTATATATATCCATATTCAGAGTTAAAGGTATTGGATTCCATATAAAATTTGACATTACATGCATTATATTGACATATAATATATAATATGCATAATGTACTGATATTGTATATGTATAATGTAAGTGTACGGTATTATATACAGTATTATATGGAGACTAAATGCATATTCCAATCTACTAAGTACTAGCTTAGAACATAGTTTTCATATTCTAAACTTTCTTAACTTTAAACTATTTTTATAAACCTATTTAAACTTTAAACTATTTTTATAAACCTATTTAAACTTTAAAGTCTAGAAAATAGTTTTCTTCAATTTATCAAATAACATTTTCCTTTAAAAATGCCTTCCTAATAAATAAAGAGAAAATGTAAAATAGGTGATTTTAGAAAGATTTTTTAACATCATTTTACAAGTTAAGTAAAAGTGTAATAATAATGTCTAAAATGAGTAAAAGAACTGAGTTCTTGCCACAAATCCCTATATCTTTAACAACCTAGCCATGAAGGTGTAAAACTTGAATATCTAAAAATATTTGATCTAACAGAATCTTTTTTGTTTGTTTATTTTCTTGTGGTTTTTTAACAATTTTTAAATTTTTTTTTTATCGATTTTGATTGTTATTATATCGTTAGAACTGACGAGGGTCAACCCGGACCGAAATATATTTTTAATAAATGTGGAACTAACATCTACTTTTTTCTTATACAGAGGTTTAGTCCATCACCATTACCGAATTTTAAATCAGAATTCATAGTTTGAGATATCAAATGACTCCAACATCGGGATGCAACTATATAGGGATTTAAAATTCAGAATTTGTGGCAAAAACTCAATTCCTTTCCCTAAAATTTTACAATAAACACCTCTATGCATTGTTGATTGTGTTAAGTGCATTTATTTAATTTCAAGAATCTCAGTAGTTTAGTTTCCCCTCTGTTCTCCTATACCCCCTGCCAAGTGCATTCTTAAATTATTATTTCCCCTCTACACCCCCCCCCCTTTAACTCCAACCCCTCCACCCCTCTGTTCAACTCCAACCCTCCTTTAAACTTCCACCTCCCGCGAGGCTGAATCCGACTTGTTAAATATAAGAAAGAAACGAAGGGATAAAGTAGAGGGAAAGTGAGAGAATTTTTAAAAACAAAAAATCTTGAAAAAAAAACTTTTTAAGAAATTGTTTTGGATTTTTATATTTCAAAAGTTTGTTTACCGTAATTACGAAGATGAAATATTTGACAGATCGTTTAATAGAATTTATGTCTGAATTACGTGATCAATTAAACAAAGTATTGTCAAATTGTTAGATAATTTCTGCCCATCTATCAATCTATCTCTACGGTATTTAACACTGTAAAAAGCAATGAAAGAAACTCATAATTGAATTTATCTGTTACACGCACTGTTGATCATTCTCAGAAGAAAATTTTGAAATATATATTTGCCGATTTATCATTTTTTTTCAACCCTAATTCGAAGATTTCCACATTTATCAGGTTTCAGAAAGATGGTGTTATCATTTACAGGGTACACATTTATTGCAGAAACACTTACAATGGCAGGGTCTCGTTATGTAAAATGGTGATGGACCAAACCTCTGTAGAGGGAAAAAATTAGATGATAGTTCCACATTTATTGAAAATATATTTCGGTCTGGGTTGACCCTCGTCAGTTCTGAAGATTGTTTCTGTCAGGAAGAATGTAAGAATATGCCGTTAAAGGAATAAATTAAAATGCCCACAAGAAACATTAAAATCTGAAGCAATCTTTCAAAATAAAAAGTAATCTAAGTGACCAGTATTCCTCGATAAAAATTAATCATGAAAGTATTTTACGAATATGGTTTAACCCATATATAAAACCAGATTTCAACCCTACAGTCATAAGTTTAAAGTATCTACAGCGTGCTTAAATATACAGTACAGTACAGGCTGTACTGTATAAAAAATGCTGTACATATTAAAGATTGTCTAAACTCAATGTATTTGAATGCACAATAGAACTAGAGAACTAAAGCTTTCTTTAACAATTGTTAGTCATGGCAAATTTCCAGCCCTAAATTCAAAACATTCTATATCTCCTTCTTCTATTTTCAGATTCTATCTACAGCTAGTCAATAATAAAAAATAAAATAATAAAAAATATCATCTATCTAATATACAACTACTCAATAATATAATTCCTTTCCTTACTATCTTCTCTAGTTTTTATCTAATTCAGATTCTATCTACAGCTACTCAACAATATAATTCCTTTCCTTTCCTAATTATCTTCTCTAGTTTCTATCTTCTATATCTTCTATCTAATATACAACTACTCGATAATATAATTCCTTTCCTTACTATCTTCTCTAGTTTTTTTCTAATTCAGATTCTATCTACAGCTACTCAACAATATAATTCCTTTCCTTTCCTTATTATCTTCTCTAGTTTCTATCTAATTCAGATTCTATACAGCTACTCAACAATATAATTCCTTTCCTTTCCTTATTATCTTCTCTAGTTTCTATCTAATTCAGATTCTATACAGCTACTCAACAATATAATTCCTTTCCTTATTATCTTCTATCTTCTCTAGTTTCTATCTTCTCTAGTTTCTATCTAATTCAGGTTCGATACAGCTACTCAACAATATAATTCCTTTCCTTATTATATATCTTTTCAAGTTTCTATCTTCTCTGGTTTCTATCTTCTCTAGTTTCTATCTTCTCTAGTTTCTATCTTCTTTAGTTTCTGTCATCTTTAGTTTCTATGTATGTTCGCTAATTTCTATCTGGTCTAATTCTATCTTCTCAAGTTTCTATCTCCATAAGTTTCTATCTCCTCTAGTTTCTATCTCCTCTAGTTTCTATATTATATTATCTAATTTCTATCTTTTCTATCTTAGAGTGTTACATTACAATCAATCAAAGAATAGCGAGATAAGCAATAAATCATTAATTACGATCAATGTTTTGATTTAAGCAATCTTTAAGACGTAAAAGGTGTGAATCCTTGTGCAATTATTTTTTTAAATAATGATTCGTAATTTTTTACATTTTTAAGACCACTCCTTGCAGAGAACCAGTTAAAGTAAATGAATCCTTGAATCCTGATATTTCCCGCAGAATTGTAGATTGATGATTCATCAACGGAACCATGTAATCTGTTTATCTATCTATCTATCTATTTAACTATTCATCCAATGGAACAAATTACTGAAGTTTGGTATTATTCACCATTCAATGATTCAAATTTCCGGCGAGGCAAATCATGCAGTTTATAAAACTTTATTGTATTTTATGTTGAGAAATTTTTTTGTTACACTGAATTTTTTGCGCTTCGCGCCCATTTTCAGATAAAAGTTTTTTTTTACTCATTCAAGTGAACATACAACACATAGATTAGCTGGAAATATAATATTTTACCTTTAATGGTTATGGTTTGAGGGAAGGAAGAGGGACAAGGAGGGTTTGAGGTTAGCAAGGGTTGGGGGTGGGGAAACAGAGGGGGTAGGGGGTAGAATTAAGAGAGGGGTAGATGGTATAGAAAGAGAGAAGAACAAGAGTGTGTAGGAGAGGGGGGTAAGGGCTAGGAAGAGATGGATTGGGAGTCAAATCTAAGAGGAAATTAGTTTAATTATATTTGACAAGGCCTTGTTTTCTCTCTAGCATTCATTTTCTTTAATATACAGTGTTGCGTGCATATATAAATATACAAGAACCGTCTATACAAATTTTATACAATGTATATTTACGTTTACAAGGTGACACAAAAATAAACTGATCAAACTTTTAAACCATTTAAAAAGCTCAAAATTTGGTCCAACATTATTTATTTCAATTTTGAAATATATGAAATGAAATATAATGCATCTTTCTTTAAAAGAGTTGAGTCTTTGTCACAAACTCAAATTTTATAATCCCCATATCTTTGTAAACCTTTGATATTCTAAACTAAGATTATTTGTAATAGTTTAAACTATCTAATTCTAAAACATTAGGATGCTAAGATACAAGGAATTGAAAAACCAGTTATTTTTGGGTTAGCACAACTTTCTAGGATTTTTGGTTAGCACAGTCCAGTAAGAATCAGATTTTCACAGAAAATCGCTTTCGAGTCAAGATTTTCTCAGAACATATCATAATTTTCGTTAAAATGTTATTCGTAATATTTAGGAAGAGATAAGTTAAACAGTATCATATCCTAATCCTATTTAGAATATTCCTAATAATTAGGAATAGGGTAAAAATTACTTAGTGTCATATCCTAATTTTTGTTGAAATATTCTTAATAATTAGGAAGAAATAAATTGAACAGTATCATGTCCTAATTTTATTTAAAATATTCTTAATAATAACAGAACAAATTAATTATTACTTAGTATCATATCCTAACTTTGGTTGAAATATTCTTAATAATTAGGAACAAAGAAATTGAACAGTATCATGTCCTAATTCTAGTTTGAATATTCTTATTAATTATTAATAGGACAAATTAATTATTACTTGGTATCATATCCTAACTTTTGTTAAAATATTTTTAATAATTAGGAAGAAATAAATTGAACAGTATCATGTCCTAATTTTATTTAAAATATTCCTAATAATAACAGGACAAATTAATTATTACTTAGTATCATATCCAAACTTTGGTTGAAATGTTCTTAATAATTAGGAACAAAGAAATTGAACAGTATCATGTCCTAATTCTAGTTTGAATATTCTTATTAATTATTAATAGGACAAATTAATTATTACTTGGTATCATATCCTAACTTTTGTTGAAATATTCTTAATAATTAGGAATAAAGATATTGAACATTACCATGCCTTAATTCTAATTTATAATTAGGAACCTTCAGAACAAGATAAAGAAATTATTCATGTTGATATGTGATTAATACATAATGTAACTTTCTGTATTCCTGGTATCCGGTGAACATAATCATTATCGATAGAATCACGGAGAAATCAACAAAATTTCAGATCCAAGTTTAAAGTTTTTATCTAATTTTTTTCCTCTCGTTGTTACAAATACTTAAATTCTTAAAGTAATTGAGTCTTAGCAACAAACTATTATTTGCTTTTCCCTATATCCATGCAACCCATTGTCGTTGACCTTAGATATTTCAAACAAGGAATTAAAAAATTTAAGTTTGTGGCAAAAGACTGAATTCCTTTTGTTTAAGTTTTGATTCTTTTATATTTAAAATTGAATATTTTCCATGTAATTTTGTAAGTTATTTTCTTGTCAATAATATTTAAGGAATTCGTACAAAATATGTTTACAATTGAATAAATATTGGGAAATCTATTCGTGGAACCAGGATGAAGGATTTCCTGGTTCTATCTCCAGGTGGGAGAACTATCAGGAGGGATGGGTGGGACCCGGAGAATATAAAAGTTGAACCTATACAGAGGATTAGTTACGTCTGATAAATCTAGTTTGATAAGATATTCCTTGTCTCAATATTTTTTCACGCTTAGATAAATCTGTATACAAATATGATTTGTATTTAAGTTGTATGAACCATATATGAATTAATTTACATGTTATATTTACATATTAAACAATAAAATATTTCAGTCTGCAAGACCTAATTGGTCAGGCTAAGCGGATTGTTAGTGGATTATTAGACAATATGATGTTGTGTATATTGAAGAGAAATATTTAGTTTAAAGATAAGATCTTAAATTTAATGATAAGCGCAGCTTCGGTTCTCCACAAAACTACTTGTTCAGATCTCAAGATCGTATACTTGCAGATGGAGTTAATGAAAGTTTGCGTATGCGTATACGTATGCGCAACACTTTATAATGAATTCCATATTTGTATACATATACTTATATATATATATATATATATATTATTTATCATTAACAACCGGTGTACATTTGAATATTTGCGGTCCTAGGTTAATTCCTTTCCTTATTATCTTCTCTAGTTTCTATCTTCTATATCTTCTATCTAATATACAACTACTCGATAATATAATTCCATCCAAGTTATATATGGTAAGTTATAAATGGTTTATATCCAGGTTCTTATCTTTTTCCAAGTTGCAAATTGTTTGTATCCAGGTCCTTATCTTTAACGAAAACGCGATATGAGGTGAAATTCGGTAAATGTTTCAAAATAGGGATATGTTCGAAAATGAAATAAAAAATCATCAAAAACTAATTCTCACGCCTTATTATTAGTTTTAAAATGACAACTAATGTTTCAATATATAGTTTTAACCATTTTTTATAAATATATGGTGTGATTTTGTTCTACTCCTCTTGGGTTTAAAGATATATACTCTTGAAAAAGAGTATATATTTGCAGATTTGGAACTAAAATCCCCTGAAATTGTAAATTAATTTAATTAAACAATATTCTTTGAAACGTCTAATGTTTATCAAACTAGGAAATCATTAAACTAGAAAAACATCAACGCAGCGCAGAAAAAAATCAAAAATTATTTCTTTAAAATAAAAAATAAACATTTCACAATGTTGAATTTTAACGTTACCTCCTAGTATATACATGGATTGATATAAAAGAATGTCAATGTGCGGAGAACGTAGTACAAAGTACATAGTAGGGTACAGAGTACAGAGTATTATTATTAAACGTAGTACATAGTAGGGTACAGAGTACAGAGTATTATTATTAAACGTAGTACATAGTAGGGTACAGAGATCAGAGTATTAAACGTAGTAAGAAAATGAATAAAGTAAAATTGACAGGACCAGATAGAACGGGAAATAACTGCACTTTTTAGATTTAAACTGACATTTTACTGACATTGACGGATTTAGTTCATACAATTGAATAATTTACCAGAAGGACTGTAGAGACGTAGTGGTTTGTTCGATTTACAACGGTACCCTTTAAACCTTTGCCTGACCAGGGGATGAGCAAGATGAATTATCTAGCTAAAACTTGATTATTTTCAAAAATTATTTTCAAAAAAAACTGATTCGGCGCATTTTTGCTTCAGATACATTTAAGGAAAATATTACGATTCAACATTTTTTAGAAAGAAAAACGACGGTATATCTACCGCACTGTTGTTCAGAAAGAGACTTGAGGGATCCCGTTGTGAATCATACATGCCACTCTAAGGTGATTTGAAATTACGTTTGATTATAAATCTGAATAAAGATATATTTGACTATCTAATCTATTGATGAAGTCCTAGAACTGTTTGGATTAATAAAACTTAAACTCTCTTCATTTTATTTAAATTTATCTTCTATTTCGTCAACTTTTCGACATTTATTTTGAGATGCGTTCATATAATCTGTACATTAAACCTCTCTTTCCAACAAAAATCTAGTCTAGACCCTATCTATAGTAAAAAAAATTTGAAATATATTATGTAAAAGAAAAAATGTCTCATTACTATTTTAAAATCAACTGTAGAGAAATTGTTTCTCCTGAGTCGAGAGTATTATATATTGGATATTCAATTAATATGATTTATTGAAACCCCCGTTATATGGATACATTTATACACACTGAACACGCAGCTAATAGAAAATATTCTCACGGAGTAGACAAATTAAAAAATTGAAAAATACAACTAACAGCCGACACTGCTAAACAGCTAAATTATTTAAATTTAGTTGCATTAATCCTCAAATCCTCATTTTAAATGGACTATCTATGTAATTTCAAGTGACGCTCTCCATTTTAGAGGGGCATTTCTGCTTGACAAAAGTATCCTTAAAACATTTTTTTAGATAATAAGGTGGAAGAGACGTAGGTTTTCTAACTTGATAAGTGTTCAATCCTAATAATTTAATGTAAAATACAAACGTTTGGAATATTACGTATTTTTATTCTTATTTTTACAAATATTATATTTGTAAATGCATTATATTTTTGGTTATATGATTTACTAACCTTGATCGCTTTAACGGCTTTATAAAAGATAAAAATTAAAATTGGTTAAATCACTGATATATATATAACTGTAGATTAACGGGATCTTATCTAAACTCATTTATCAATAAATTTCATCTCACCACCCCAGACATAGCATCATAACTGTGCAACTCAACTTAAATACAGATGTAACATTAGTCTCATTTGGGATGAATAAAATCGCATTCATGTTCTTAAGACGTAGATTTTATGTTTAAAATAAAATATTAACACACGAGTTGGGATGGGTTCGGACGCGGAGTAGCGTCCTATAGAGTTGGTGGGATACTGAGTAGAGTAGTGAGTATTGTAAAAACAAACTGAGCTGAGTTAGTTAGAGTACAGGGAGTAACTGAGCAGACTGGGTGCCGGGGGAAACCTGACAAGTATTGGGATATCTCCCCCCCCCCCTTATACCAGGATCAGGTAGCGGAGAAACAACGACCTTAGCTCTGTACTAAGGAGCAGGTATGAGAGTATGTTTTAAACCATCTGGATTCTATAATATTTCATCTGTACCCTGCAGCACTGTAAACCCGGAGTAGACGGATAAAGGGGGGATATGAATGAAACCATGACAGATTATATAAAGAAGTAGTTTACCGTTACTTTTAATGAGCTCTATATATATCAAGGAAAACACGTTCTTATATTAAGTATTAAAGTAAATCTAATTCCTCTTTCCAGTATCCTGTCTTTTATTTTGCTCTTTCTTTTTCTTACTTTCAAATTCTCTTCTCTTACTCTGCTTTTTAGCCATTTTCTTCTTTCGTGGATTAATTTTATTCCACTCTTTATTGTCTCACTTTCTTTTTCTCTTCCTCTCTCTTAACCTGCGTTTTCAGTCATATCCTTCTTCCTTTTATCCTACTTTTTCTAGTCTTACTCAACTACTTTCATTCTGCCTTCTTTCTCCTTTTATCCTAATTTTTCTAGTCTTATCCACTACTTTCATTCTTCTTTCTTTCTCCTTTTATCCTACTTTTTCTAGTCTTATCTACTACTTTCATCCTGCTTTATCAGACACTTTCTTAATTCATTTTCTTCTTTATTATACTCTTTCTTGTCTCGCTTTCAACTTTTCAAAAAGTTCAGCTCACTCTTCTGGTTTCTTTCTTCTTTCTTATTCTCCACTTTCTCTATAATCTTTTCTTCTAATCTAATTCTATCATCTAAAAATATATTGAGGAAGAAATTTACAAAGCATCTTTACGTTTTATTTTCTCGTCATAATATTCACAAGTTTGTAAATCAATGCTGTAAAAACAATTGCAGAATGAGTCCCATTTCATTGATAGATTTTCCTACATTCTTTAGTTTTTGGGATTCTTTTACTGAGTTTAGATTGGTAGGCGTTAATTCCTAGATTAGAACTGAGGATTGATTAATCCTGAGATTTGTAGGTCTGATGTGTTTACATTACACTGGAGAAACCTTACTCAATCCATACACCTGAGCCTACTATACCGGAGAACAACTGGTCAATAACAAACCTGGTTTAATGAAGAGAATAGGACTATTAAAGGAACTGTTCGCGTAATTTTAAGTTACCCTCTATTCCAATATTTTAAAGATGACATTGGCCGATTTACAAAGGTACCATGGAAACTGTCAGTTCTCTAGATTTAAAAGTGTTTAATTCTGATAATTCCCATATGTTTGCTGCAGTAGAAATGCGCAATTGACTTTGTAAGGAAATTACAATTGAAAATGATTAGTTTTTAAAATAATAAACTTTGATCATTGACCAGACAAAGCTTTTAATGGTACTGTTGTAAATCTGGCATTGCCATATTTACATATCACCATAGTTTTAGTAGAAGTAAATATTTCCATTTACTGATAGCGCCGATTGAAGGATTCATAACTCTGATTGGATAGTGAGATAGATAGAAAGATAGATGTTACCGCCATACTATTTCTATTGGTTCAGAATAGACATCAAACATATGTCCAAACCCTGATTGGATCAGGCGCTAATGAACTCTTTTTTGTCCGAATTGTTGACTGATGAGAGACGTGGGTATTGCATAATTTCTTGTGAAACAGCTAAACTCTCCGTCAGGGATTTTTTTAGCTCGATAGAACTGATGAATAAATTCTCTCCATTAAAATAACATTTCAGGAATATAAAACAACTTTATATGATTGAAATAATCATTTGCACGATCAAAATCAAAATCTTTATCACAAAATTGTACAAAAAGAATCTAAAAGTTTAATTTGTATATGTTTGATTACTGAATAAAATATCTTCACTTACAATAAAATCTGAAGGATTACACTAAAAATGTGCATATATAATTACAGTAAAAATCTGTATGATTACAATAAAAATCTGTCAAATTACACAAAAATGTGTATGTTACAGTAAGAATGTGTATGATTACAGTAAAAATGTGTATGTTACAGTAAAATTTGTATGGTTACAGTAAAATTTGTATGATTACAGTAAAATTTGTATGATTAAAGTAAAATTTGTATGATTACAGTAAAATGTGTATGATTACAGTAAAATTTGTATGATTACAGTAAAATTTGTATGATTACAGTATAATTTGTATGATTACAGTAAAATGTGTATGATTACAGTAAAATTTGTATGATTATAGTAAAAATTGTATGGTTGCAATAAAAATTTAAACGGTGATCTGATTGCTTTGAATCAATGCAATTCTCAAGGTTTTTATTGCAATCTTACATATAAATATTTCTTTATTCTACAGGTTGGCTACTTCTTATCGGAATAAGCAATAGCGTCTTTGCCACAAACTCTGATTTTCTGATCTCTATATCATTGTCGTAGACCTTCGAGATTTCGAACTATGTATTTTGTTAGATCAAGTCATCAAAATTTTATATATCCAAGGTTTGGACGATCAGGTTTCAAAGTTAAAGGGATTTGAAAATTTGAGTTTGTGGCAAAGACTCCATAACTTTATGAATAAAAGCCTGTCTCGAAAAAATTATTGGAAATTTACATTTCCAAACCCAATTTACTTTTTATGTTTTTGTATATGATGAATGATACGGAGTCCTACCCCCCTCTCCTCTCCTGGTTTCTCGGGTAGAGCACTAAACCTTCTCCCGGTTCATTCCTGGCCTCTCACAGTTCAACCTTACCTCTCCTCTACTCTAGTATTGTCTAATCCTTTTACTCTCATAGTTCAACCTTACCTCATCTCTACTCCAGTATTATCAAAACCTTATACTCTAATAGTTCAACCTTACCTCTCCTCTACTCCAGTATTATCTAAACCTTATACTCTCACAGTTCAACCTTACCTCTCCTCTACTCCAGTATTATCTAAACCTTATACTTTCACACACAGTTCACCCTTACCTCTCCTCTACTCCAGTATTATCTAAACCTTACACTCTCATAGTTCAACCTTACCTCTCCTCTACTCCAGTATTATCTAAACCTTATACTCTCACACACAGTTCAACCTTACCTCTTCTCTACTCCAGTATTATCTAAACCTAATACTCTAATAGTTCAACCTTACCTCTCCTCTACTCCAGTATTATCTAAACCTTATACTCTCATAGTTCAACCTTACCTCTCCTCTATACCATTATTGTCTAAACCTTATACTCTCATAGTTCAACCTTACCTCTCCTCTACTCCAGTATTATCTAAACCTTATACTCTCATAGTTCAACCTTACCTCTCCTCTACTCCAGTATTATCAAAACCTTATACTCTCATAGTTCAACCTTACCTCTCCTCTACTCCAGTATTATCTAAACCTTATACTCNGAACTGTTTACAAAGTTCGGCTCCTGGGTTAAAGGAACTGATCACCAAAGTTGGCCCCTTGGTTAATGAAACTGTTTACCAAAGTTTGCTTTAGTTTTAAAGGAACTGTTCACCAAAGTTTGCTTTTGGGTTAAAGAAAATGTTTACAAAATTCGGCTCTTGGGCTAAAGTACCTGTTTACCAAAGTCTGCTTATTGGATTAAAGAAATTGCTTATTGAATTGTGTTTAATGATAAAAAAAACACTTCACAAAATTTCGATTGGTGTTTTAAGAATTGTAAACAAAGAACTGCTTTTGTGTTAATGAAAGAAAAATATTTGTTTTTTTTCAGAAGCAATTGTTTTCCAGTTTTTGGGCCTTTATTAATGCAATTGTTTATCAAATTAAGTTTTGTAATAAACCAAACTCCATTTTGTAATAAAGGGATTATTTCCCCCTATTCTGGAAGGGCAGAAACGTACAAAGAGACTGAGTCTTGCAACAAATTAAAATTTTACTATCCCTATATCTTTACAACCTGTTAATGTAAACCTTTGATGTTTCAAATCTAATTATTTGGTAAAACATAATTAAAAGTTTGAAATATCAAATGTCAACGACATTGGGTTGCAAAGGTATAGAGTAGAAAATCAGTCTGAAATATTCTGCGCTGATTTTCAACGATCGATCTCGATATCCATTGTGGAAATTTATAAACGAATATAGTCTTTGCCACAAACTCTGATTTTCTAATCACTATATCTTTGGAACCAAATTTTGTGGACCTTAGATATTTCAAACTATGAGTTCTGTTAAATCAAATAATCAGAGTTTGAAATATCAAAAGTTTACAATATCGGGTTTAAATATTTGATTTTGTTACAAAGACTCAATTCCTTTATCTGTAGCATAAGTTGGAAATCAATGCTTAATCCCTAGATTCAAAACGCTAAAGTTTTGACTTCCGGATAAATAAATATACCGGATAAATAAATATATCGGATATATAAGTATACCGGATATATAAGTATACCGGATATATAAATATACCGGATATTTAAATATACCGGATATATAAGTATACCGGATATATAAATATACCGGATATATAAATATACCGGATAAATAAATATACCGGATAAATAAATCGGATATATAAGTATACCGGATAAATAAATATACCGGATATATAAATATACCGGATATATAAATATACCGGATATATAAGTATACCGGATATATAAGTATACCGGATATATAAATATACCGGATATATAAATATACTGGATGTACTCAATGATATTATATCTCAATAATCACAATGATTTATCTAAATCTGTGAGAAAGAAATTATAATCAAAAACCTCCAAGCAGTTTTTGTTTACTCAGATGTAAAGATGTCGTCTCATGCACAATTTATCTTCATCATGGTCTATCTCCGACCTATGTCTGTCGACAAAATGTCTAAGTTCTTCTAATTATAGTATTTATAATATTATCTTGTTCCAGGCTTAGCTGCCAACCCAGAGATAAGAATATATCCTTTGCCAATTTTACTCAGATTATTTTCATCTCTCCTCGTCCTATTGGGACAGTTTTGAGAGGGACAAGGAGAAGAGATTAATCGCCACCCTGGAATAACCAGGGCGAGATGCGTTTGGCTTCTTCTATTTGGAGTCAATCGTGTTTTGGTCTTTAATTCAACAATACGGAGTGGACATTTTTTACTTTTTCATTTAAAACGCATGCATATGCCAAAAAGAAAATGAGAGAAAATGTTATGTCTAATTGCTAGGATAAGGATCTAATTGATAAACCTGCGTTTCTTCCTGACTCCGTGTCCATATACCAATAGATATATAGGACCAGAAGAGGGACAGTAATATTTTTTTTATTTTTTGTTCAAATTTTCAGATAAAAAAATGATGGTTCGAAAAAAAAATCTGGAAAGAATTGTTCAAGGAATTCTTCTTCTTTCAGTTTTCAACTTCTCCTCGCATAAAGGTTAAAAACTAATTTTTCTTCATTGTTATATGAAAGTGAAGAAAGTGAAAACCAGAAAACTGCTGAATAAGAAGACGACATTAAAGTAATGATCAAGTGTATTTGATCTTGTTTCACAGCAATATAGTTTCAGTTGTAACTTATTAATTAACTAATTAAGTGAAATGGATCTTTTTACACTGCACACTGCTGTGTCTCATGTTCATTAGACTGTTTAAAATCATAATCACTGTACGAACACAAGTTTCTGGTTCTCACTGTACGAACACAAGTTTCTGGTTCTCACTGTACGAACACAAGTTTCTGGTTCTCACTGTACGAACACAAGTTTCTGTAGTCGTAATTTCACGTGACTCTCCATTTGGAGAATAGTATTTACGATTCACAACGTACCCTTTCAACCTTTGGCTGATTAAGCATCTTGACGACGGAAATATCTCAACTTTCTAGTGGAAAATTGAGTGTCATTGGTATCCATGTGACGTCATTCGAACGTCGTGTACAAAATACACTGCAGTACATACACCCGAGTTTAATAAAATATATTTGTGAATTCCTTGTGAATCGGACGTGCCACTTTGTTTAATGAGGGACACTTCAAAGTTCATCTGCAGTCCCTTAGAAGTATATTAGAGTTTTTAACTATATCTAGCTTGAGATATCCTTGGTTTGTTTATTAGAGTTTTTAACTATATCTAGCTTGAGATATCCTTGGTTTGTTTATTCGAGTTTTTAACTATATCTAGCTTGAGATATCCCTGGTTCGTTTATTAGAGTTTTTAACTATATCTAGCTTAAGATATCCCTGGTTCGTTTATTAGAGTTTTTAACTATATCTAGCTTGAGATATCCCTGGTTTGTTTATTAGAGTTTTTAACTATATCTAGCTTGAGATATCCTTGGTTTGTTTATTAGAGTTTTTAACTATAGCTAGCTTGAGATATCCATGGTTTGTTTATCGAGTTTGCTCTTCACAAATGTTTGCTCAAATGTTTGAGATTGACTTAAACCAATTTACTCATATCATATCATCTTGATTGAATTAACATACTTTTAAACTTAAACAAATATTTTTGATAATATATAATAATAATAATGCTTGCTTAAGAACACAAAGAATGCAAGAAGTAAAGAAATTAAATATATTAAAGTTTGTCTGAGTTGGGACCTTTTAAATCAACGGACCTGATTCAAATTAATTAAATGAGTTAACGTCATTATTTTAACATGGTTAGCTTAACTTGTCTCTCATTGGTCAAATATTGTTATTTTTACCCTAGCCCTAGGAAGGAAAACCATGACTTTAACTCATTTGAATCGATTTAAATCTTTACCGTTCATTCAAAAGATCCCATCCTTGATCAACGAAAAGCAAATTAAAAATAAAAACAAATCCAGAGATTTCAAAATATGAATAAAACATAGATAATTGTCCATCCTGAGATTTTCTTTTCAGAGTTGGATTTGCTGCAGGCGATCTCAGTTCCTTTTGATGATCCGAAGCATGTTTATTTTGCGGAGGGTCTTCATGGTCTCCATGCATTTGGCCTAAGAGCAGGTTAGTTTTTAATGGTTAATGGTTTTTAATTGTCGGATTTAATTAATACAAAGATTTTGTCTGAATATTTTAAGCCAAAGAAAAACTCGAAATTATTCTTCAAACTTAAATTCAAAGTATTTGAAAGGTTAAATATTTATTTATTTAGTTAACATGCAAACTCAAGATTTTACGTACGAGACTTCTTTAGTTTGTGCAGACGTTTAATCAAAATTTCTCTTTTCAGAAACATCGGATAGAAGTAAAAATTTGATTTGGATTTATTCAATTCACAATTCAATTTTCACAAGCACTGCTGACAGCAGTAGATATTAAAATTATTGGATCAGAGGCCGACTTCAAAGAATTGGTTCCAATTGAAATTATAATCCGTGTTTTGAGATTTGAGCCGGCGCTCAATCGAAACTGGTTCTGGGCGGTTCGACGACGCGGTTCGAATTCTTTAAATTCGAGCTTAGGTTCTGATAAAATTGAAAGAACTGCATTTTTAAATATATAGATGCTATGAATTAATAGTAACAAATAAGGAAATTAAAGGCAGTGTGTCTAATGTTGGGCATCAGTTTATAAATATCAGACTAATTGCAAATATAATTCTTCAACTAACTGAACCTTTAAAATTTTTTTGAAGTATTAAACTAAAATAAAATTTTGAAATGTCTAGGATCTGATCTGAGAACTCCACACTCTCTTATTTTCCCTCCAGTCATGTTTGAAAATTTTGCAATCCTGGCNATCCGACCTGCTGATTCTTGGGTAATCCTGGCAACCATCCGACCTGCTGATTCTTAGGTAATCCTGGCCACTATCCGACCTGCAGATTCTGAGATAATCCTGGCAACTATCCGACCTGCTGATTCTCAGGTGATCCTGGCAACAATCCGACCTGCTGATTCTCGGGTAATCCTGGCAACTATACGACCTGCTGATTATCAGGAATCCGGGCAATTATTCCACCTGCTGATTCTCAGGTAATCCTGGCAACTATCCGACCTGCTGGTTCTCAGGTAATCCTGGCACCTATCTGAGCTGCTGGTTCTCAGGTAATCCTGGCAACTCTCCGACCTGCTGGTTCTCAGGTAATCCTGGCAACTATCCGACCTGCTGGTTCTCAGGTAATCGTGGCAACTATCCGACCTGCTGTTTCTCAGGTAATCCTGACAACTATCTGAGCTGCTGGTTCTCAAGTAATCCTGGACAATATCCGACCTGCTGGTTCTCAGATTATAAGAGTTATAAGTTTTATAGAGAAAGATCATTTTAGGTTTTTAGATGAAAAGGTCCTAGATTCTAAGGTTTAGATGGAAAAATCTTAAGAATTAGAAGGAAAGGTCCTAAGATTTAGAAGGAAAGATCCTAAGGTTTAGAAGGAAAGATTCTAAGGTTTAGAAGGAAAGATTCTAAGGCTTAGACGGAAAGAGCCTAAGGTTTAGAAGAAAATATCTTGAGGTTTATAAGAAAAGATCATGTGGAAGGATAATTAAGAATCTAATTTTAAGAAGGAATTATCCCAAAGTTTAGCAAAGTAATATTCCAGGAAAAGGGGTATTTTTAATAGAATAGCTAAGTCGTGTTTCTAAATCTTTAATTCTAACAATATTATTTATTTTCAGGGTGGATTCTTGTTCTCTGTTGTATCTCCGTTTGATTATATTGTTAGCCTAGGTCTGAGTATAACTGCATCATCTAGTTTAGGCAAACAGGTAAAAGGAACTGAGTTTTTGTCACAAACTTTATCTTTTTACAACCTGATGGTGTACACCTTTTGATAGTTCTAACTAAGGCTATTTGATTTAACAGATTTCAAAGTTTGAAATACCAGGTTGAAAATATATAGGTATCAAAATTTAGACTTTGTGGCAAAAACGTATTTACTTTGCAAATATTCATAAATAAAGATCAGATTTAGAAATAAAATCAAAGCTTTTTCTCTCAATAATAAATCTACAGTGATACACAATAGGAAGGCGACATTTTAAGCAATCTTCTGTGTATTTTATGTTGTTATAACTATAATATTTTATCCATAACTTGGAAATCTATTTCTTAATTTAAATGGGTCTTTGCACACTGCATAATTGTTTTATGTTCAATGCGTTTATTTAAATCATATTTTGTATTATTCAAATTCTAATTTTGAAAAGTTAGTTGAACATCTTATGGATTTTTAGCAATAGTTCATAGAATTTTAAACGTCTTTTCTCCACTCAAAATTTCATAAAGTTTAAAAACTTAATCTGCAATTGGGTACTTAAAGTGTTTGTTTAAACTAAACCTATCCTTTCTTATTTTTTTACTTTGATTTTAGTTCTACAATCTTTAAACAGAAATGAATAAAATTTATTTTCATTTCAGACTGCTTCTCTTTACCTCTCTAATGTTGGTAAAATGAAATCTAAACCATTAGCTGAGTTCTCTATCCCCTCGCTCCCCCTCTCCTGGACTGCAGTTGCTCTCAAGGTTCAGGCCAGCATGGTCACACTCTTCATTAACTGCCAAGAGGTTCAAACCATAGCTGTTGCTAGACCTCAGACTGTTAAATTCGATCCTGCTTCTTCTCTATTCATTGGTCAGGTGAAATCAGAAACATTAGATTCATTGGTCAGTTAATTCAGTTCAATTATTTTCATTGGTTAGTTTGCTAAGTTCATTTATTCATTGGTCAGTCGGTTTATTTCAATTTCATTGGTTAGTTTGCTTAGTTTATTTATTCATTGGTCAGTTGGTTTATTTCATTTTTATGTGTTAGTTTATAGCTGAGTTCATTTATTCATATATTGGTCAGTTGGTTTCTTTAATTTATTTTCATTGGTCAGTTGCGGTTCAGTTACTTTTATTGGTTTCATTAGTTTAAATTCATTGCTAAGGTTCATTTGGTTTCAATTCAATGTTCAGCTTGCTTCATCAGTTATATGAAAATGAAAGGAAATGATTAATTACTTAACTCATACTGTAATTTTATAATCCTTAGATCTTTGCAACACAATGTCGTTTACCTCTGATATTTCAAACTATGCAAGATCAATCAAAGTTTAAAATATCAAAGGCTTACACCATCAGGATGCAAAGATGTATCAGAAAATTAGAGTTTGAGTCGAGTGTTTCTTTATGTGTCCGGTTGGTTCAGTTACTTTAGATTCACTGTTCAGGATGGCTTATATAATTATAGGGTCGCTCTGTTACTTTTTTATTAGTAAATTTGTGTTTATTGCTTTAAATATTCAGTGATGAATTAAAATTATACCTAAGTAATTAATCTTGGTTTTATATTCAATGATATATTTACTCAGGGTGGTGGAAGACATATGACCCCCTGGGAAGGAGTAATCCAGGAGCTGAGGGTTAGTCCTAACCCTGATAATGCTGAAGATTATTGCCTGGAGAGCACAGAGGTTATTATGATCGACGGAGAGAAGAAATCTGGTCCTCCACTCTCAGTACATCATGTAGGACAGGTACACAGAACACAAACTATTCTCAGTACACCATGTAGGACAGGTACACAGTACACAAACTATTCTCAGTACACCATGTAGGACAGGTACACAGTACACAAACTATTCTCAGTACACCATGTAGGATAGGTACACAGTACACAAACTATTCTCAGTACATCATGTAGGACATGTACACAGTACACAAACTATTCTCCGTACATCATGTAGGAAAGGTACACAGAACACAAACTATTCTCAGTACACCATGTAGGACAGGTACACAGTACACAAACTATTCTAAATACACCATGTAGGACAGGTACACAGTACACAAACTATTCTCAGTACATCATGTAGGAAAGGTACACAGAACACAAACTATTCTCAGTACACCATGTAGGACAGGTACACAGTACACAAACTATTCTCAGTACACCATGTAGGATAGGTACACAGTACCAAACTATTCTCAGTACACCATTTAGGACAGGTACACAGTACACAAACTATTCTCAGTACACCATGTAGGATAGGTACACAGTACACAAACTATTCTCAGTACACCATGTAGGAGAGGTACACAGTACACAAACTATTCTCAGTACATCATGTAGAACAGGTACACAGTACACAAACTATTCTCAGTACATCATGTAGAACAGGTACACAGTACACAAACTATTCTCAGTACATCATGTAGGACAGATACACAGTGCACAAAAAATTCTCATCACACATGTACGCAGTACACAAACTATGCTCACTATGCTCAATACACCAAGTGGGACAGGCACACACAGTACACAAACTGTTTTCAGTACTCCATGAAGGACAGGCACTAAGTACACAAACTATTTTAAGTACACAATTAAGGTAAATGGTAAACCAGGTACAATAGCACAATTATTTCTTAAAAGATAATAAAAGACAAATATCTATATAGATTTGTACAAATACGTGATAGAAACCATTCCTACTAATTCCCTCAAGAGGTTTCCCACTCAAGCATCTATTGTTCTTTTGTTCTGAAAATATATGTCTGTGTTCAGTGTGTTTACTAATTATCATTCCTCATCTACCTTGATTACTTTTACAGGGTGTACAGGGACCTAAAGGAGATAGAGGACCTATGGGACCAAGGGTAGGATATTTTTAAAGTTTTTTAAAGAATTATATTATTCTATATAAAACCGATATGCTCTTCGATACTTATTTTCATAAAATGTTATTAAAATAGAAGACTGCAGTTTTAAGTTTTAAAACTTTGTAGCTCTTTGTAGTGAACTTATTTTCCATTTTTGGAGGATTAAAGATTATTGTTTAGGGTCCCCCGGGACAAAGTGTTCGAGGAGCTCCGGGTTTACCTGGACCTCCAGGGATTCCAGGAGTACCTGGAGCAACTGGACCTCTTCGAGAACATCAAGAGTTTGTTGTTGGAGAGTGTGGTTGCAATGAGAGTATAATTGAACGAAGTATTGTTAGATTAACCGATGTTCTTCCTAAAGGAGATAAAGGAGATTCTGGGAAAGAGGGTCAACCTGGTTTATCTGGACTCCAGGTACATGTTAAACTATAGGATATAAAGAATATCTAGAATAGGAGGGTTATTTAAATATATCAGGGCTCCATGTACTATTAAAAACTTTCAGATATATATCCAGGACAGACAGGTCCACGTGGTTTTATCATGGCTTCAATTATATATTTATGACATATATGACAGGAAGAATAACCCTTCTGTAAAACATCAAAATTATTATACGAAACATGCTCTTTTTTTAATTGTTATTGTTGATGATTTATTGAAATTTTATCATCTCTCTGTTTAGGGACCACCAGGCCCAGAGGGAGCCCAGGGGTCCAGGGGAATAAAAGGAGATAGAGGATCCAGGGGTGAACCAGGACTTACCGGAGCTCAAGGGGTTCCCGGAGATAAAGGAGAATCAGGACAGGACGGAGAACCTGGACGGAACGGAGAAGTAGGACCTCCTGGACCTCCTGGTCCACCTGGATTCATCAACGGATATGATGTAGGTTTATATCCCGGTTTATATCTGAGTCCAGGGACTTGACAATTTCCTTCAATCTTTAAAACGGAAATTATTTTGAACCCAAGCCCCCCCCCCCCCGGCCCCCTTTACTTTATCTAAACCCTCGATATATCATCTCCAACTAGACATTCAGGTTCTACTTGAAAGGATTAACAAAATAAGAAAATTATGCATTTTTTAAGCTCAAAGGATAAGATGATTTTGTTCCAAACGGTTTTTTAAAATTCATGACTAAAACATATTTGTGATTGAATAAATTTATTATTACAGAAATCGAAAGATGATACTCAGAAGACGTCTAATAAACAAATGTTTCCAAAATCCCGAAAAAAAGTTTAATACGTTCTTTCAAAAACTAATCTTTCAGTAAGTGTCCTTGTAAAATCTCTTATTTTCAATCAGTACATTCTTATTATCTTAACAAAGAAACTTGTATCGATTATTGTTAAGAAAAAGAAGTTAAAGTTAAAGTAAATTGGGGTTATACAGGGAAAACCAAGGTTTTTTACATTTATTCATCTTTTTATAGTTTTTTTTTCAAATGAATAATTTAAGCTTGAATTTCCATCCTTACATTTTAAAATTCAATTTAAGATAGTGGGTTCAGAGTTGTGAATATAAATATTTGATCATATTTAGTATGAAAATGAAAACAAAAACAAAAATGTTTGTGAAAAGTTTGAAATATGTGAAAACATAAATGAAATAAAACAAATCTGAAATGGCAAAAGCACATGTAAACCATTAATCAATCTTCTGGAGCTGATTTCCTTATAAAGGGATGCATTAGGCACCGGTTTCCCTCATAAAGGGATACATTAGGCACCTTTTTTCCTCATAAAAGGATACATTGGGCACTACTTTTCCTCATAAAGGGATATATTAGGCACCACTTTTCCTCATAAATGGATAAATTAGGCACCACCACTCACAAAGCTACTAAAGCTTCTTAACCGTTCTTAAAGTCATTAAAACTAATATTTCCGGCTGAAAAAGAACCCCTTCAAGAAAACGATATCCTTTCCTTTCAGGAGATTTTTTACGTATGAACAGATATTTTCTTTAAATGTTTTATTTTGTGCGTTTAAGCCCGCCTGGTCTCCGAGGAGCAGGATGATGCAAGACTCCGTCCTTGTCGGAAGGCAGGGTACATCAGAGAACATAAAACAGTCTGGTTCCCCTGGATCTAAAGGGGAGAAGGGGGATACAGGGAAGAGCGGAGAGCATGGAAGGAAGGGTTCAACAGGACAGAAGGGGGAGAAGGGATACGAAGGGAAGAAAGGGGAACGAGGAAGCCAGGTAATTTGTATAAAGTAGTAATCTCTGTTTTTTTAATGTCTGATCATAACTCAGGAACCAATTGACCTATTTGATTGGGGAGCTCGAGTAGGTCGACTTTAAAAGATAAAAAATAGTTTCCAGGCAAAGCTTGGTTTCCAAGTTAGTTTATCTATAAAGATTAAAGTTTTCCAGGATTTCAAACGAAAATAAAATGTTGATAAAAACTTAAGATCATAGAAGTTTTTCTCTCCCACATGTGCATTTAGGATTCCACCTCGTGTAGTGAAAGGTCGGGGATGACAGTTAGCGGAACCAATTAATAACACAAAAAATGTCCACGTAGAACTTTAAAGGGAGTGTTCGGCAAAAAAACGTATAACCACCTAAATCAATATTGCACTTACAGTAAGAACAAGAAAACTGTGGAACAGGAAGACGACAATCTTTAAATGTATTTGTTACAAAGCAAATAGTTTTGCCAGTATATCTCAAAAGTCTCATATTAAGTGAAGTTGGTCAATGTACACTGTACAATTTCTGTGTTTCATTTTACTGTACTATTCAAAATCATATCACAGTTTTCTGGTTTCTGTATGTGATTTTTTATGTGTTGAAACGGCTAAATTCCATTTTTCTTTATGGAAACCTCGAATAGAAATAAGTATAATACTAATCAACACCGTTTTCTCATCTAACAAACAATACCTTGTAGGGAGAGCTGGGGGCTACAGGACCCCCTGGTAACAAGGGAGATGTAGGACCAGGAGGTACACCTGGAGTACCTGGACCTACAGGAGCACCTGGAGTTTCAGGGAGTAAAGGAGACACAGGAGAACCAGGTAGGAATATATCTATTTCCTAAAAGGCACAGAACTGTATACTCTTTAATGAATTATCATTTATTGTAGTTTTTTTTTTCAAGAACTCATAAGAAATATGTTTTTATTTAAAAAAGTGTTAGTCCCGTTCTCCATAAGGAAAAACTTGAAAAGGAATTAGAGTCTTTGCCACAAACTCTGATTTTCTAATCCCAATATATATCTTTGCAATCCAATGTCGTAGACTTAAGTTATTTTAAACTGTAAATTATGCTACACCATCAGGTTGCAAATATATAGGGAATAACAAATTTTAGTTTGAGGCAAAGATTCGATTCCTTTATTCATAAATATTCCTAAATGATTAGAGATTTAACTCTACATTTGTGTATGTGTTTAAAATTTCCTTAAAGTTAGTGATTTAAAGCTTCATGAATGTAAATGAGTAATTATTCCTAAAAGATTCCTTACCACAAATTCTGATTTTCTAATGCCTATATCTTTTGAACCCTATGTCGTAAACCTTTGATATTTCAAACTTATATCATTTGATATAACAGAAGTCATAGTTTGAAATGTCAAATGTCTACAACATTGGACTGCAAAGATATAGGAATTAGAAAATCAGAGTTTGTGACAAAGACTCAATTCCTTTAACTTCATGAATTTATACACATATGTTAATGTTTCAAGTTGGTTTAAGTTGTTCTCTACTCTCTAGTCTCTAGGTCCTCCTGGGAGTATTCTTCATCTTAACACAACAATCCTCTCCGGTCTTAAACTTAAACCTGGAGAGAAGGGGGAGAGAGGGCTGCCAGGATTAAGGGGTAGAAAGGGAGACAATGGTATCCCTGGTATGCCTGGATTGAAAGGAGAACCTGGTCCCCTACCTGTCCTAAACATGACGGCCCTGAAGGGACCCCGAGGAGAACGAGGGAGGAGAGGGAAGCGAGGTCGACCTGGTCCTCCTGGAACTCCAGGTCCTCCAGCTCCTCCAACTATACCAGACTACTTTGATGCTTTTGGTAAGTGGAGTAAAGGAACTGATTACTCTCCTCATACATCTTCAAATTTTCTGTAGAGTCGTAAATCTTTGATATTTCAAATTCTGCTACTTTAAAGTCAAAGTTTAAATATCAAAGGTCTACACCATTCGTGTGTTTGAGGGAAGTCTTAAGTTCCTTTAAAAAATAGTTTAACGATTAATTTAATAAATATTATATTTTAAGATATCCCCTCTAACCCTGAGCTAAGACCTGAAATTCCTCTTCAAGTAGTTCAAGGACTTCTCCATGAAGACTCCTTCAGTGTACCCATTTCCGGATCTCACGGGAAACGAGAATCTGAGAAGAGTCCGGATATCTCTCACTGCTCCTCACCGCTCAGGAAAATGATCATATGAGAACATTAGATACGAAATATTTTCACAGATTCGATAGGTTGAGCGTAGAATAATTGTGAAACGTGCAAGTTGACAGAATTGATTAAATTGATAAATTTGACCTCGGACACTCTATTTAGTTTGACGTGAGTGCAAAAAGTTGGATAGATTAAACTTAAGCATTTCACTATCAGTCTTTGAACACATCAGTTTGTAATGCAAGTATTTGCATTAATGGATAGAGCTGGACATACTATCTTGTTTATAAAACTAGTTCTTAGGGGATTTATTAAGATTGAAATATAGAAGAAATAGAAGTATACGATCCAGATTGATTCACAAAAAAAATTCAGGATAGAAAATGTACCCATTTCCACTTATCCGTTAGCTTTTATGGTCATTCTTTAATAGTGTCGCTACTGTTGATAAATTATCGCGGCATTTCTCGATTTGTCCGCCTGGTACAGTCGTCTTCCTTCAGTCGGAGCAAACTCTGGTATTTAAAGTGGACGTAGGTTGGAGATACATAATGGTAAGGAAAAATTAAAAATTATGTCCTATTAAACTTTTTTATTTAAATGTATATGACATGTTCTGGGACCGAATTTGAGCTGAAGTACCAATCGCCGATTCAACTTCTTAGTAGTGCTGATTTGGAGATTAAATCTATATGGCATGGAAAAATCCTGAATCACTGATTCAAGGAACCGTTTTTAGACCTATCTCAAATTCATTAAATTCGGTCCCAGCAAGCAATTTATCCAGAAGAATTAAAGTGAATAAATAGAAAAATATGTGTCAATGTTTAGGCTGGAGGACTGGTGGAAAAGGATTCAGACCGGGGAAGGTTCAACTATTGAATATTCATCTCAAACATTGTACACCATCAGACCAAGCAGTACTTTCAGTACCCTTGCAGTTTATTCAGTTGGCTGTACATGCATTACTTACAATGCATATATTATACCTGCTGAATCTCATTATGTACATACCTGCGGTACATGAAGAAAATACGTGAATTACATGCTGCACATGCAGTACATTTAATTCTTTGTGTTTAAGGAATTAATATATAATGACTTATTTTATAAGAATGCTACATTATTTTGATACACAGGAAGTAGCTTCATGGTGTCCCGATAATTCTAGCAACTAAGCGAAAACTTTTAAATTGTCTTTGATCTACGTGACGACTTTTTTGTAAGCATTATTTGTAGTAGTTTTACACTTAAATTATTCATTAATTTAACTCAAAAAATCCTAATCTGGGATTTTGGTCGACCATTTTTGTAACAATTAGACATCCAATATTTCCGTAAAATTTATAAGAAAGAAAAAGTAGTTCTTATTTATGAAAACCATTATTATACATTCTTCTTCACGTATTGGAATAAAGTTTACAACGTTTTTTTGGAACACTCTCTTTCTATCTTTATTATGTAAGGAGTAGATAGAACTGAAATAACAGAAATATATTATCAATCTAATCGAAATATCAGAAACATATCAACCTAGATTGAAATACCAGAAACTGATTATCAACCTAGATCGAAATATCAGAATCAGATTATCAACCTAGATCAAAATATCGGAATCAGATTATCAACCTTGATCGAAATATCAGAAACAATTGTCACCAAGGACGAAATACTAGAAACAGATTATCAACTTAGAACGAAATACCAGAAACAGATTATCAACTTAGAACGAAATACCAGAAACAAATTATCAACTTAGAACGAAATACCAGAAACAAATTATCAACCTAGATCGAAATACCAAAAACAGATTATCAACCTAGATTGAAACATCAGAAACAGATTATACACCTAGATTGAAGCATCAGAAACAGATTATCAACCTAGATTGAAACACCAGAAACAGATTATACATCTAGATTGAAACATCAGAAACAGATTATCAACCTAGATTGAAAAATTAAAATCAGATTATCAACTTAGATCGAAATATACAAGGGAAAGATTATCAACCTATTAAGAAGAGAAAGATGATATTAAATAATATCAAATATTAAGAAACACATCAAAACAAAACTCAAATAACCTCGACCAACTTAATATTAATAAGAGACACAGAAAGAGACTTTCTTATTAATGTCATGGAAATATAAGTATAAAAAGCTTTAATTAAATGTCAAAAAAGTAACACAAAAACATATCTTACATTTGTAGCCATAACTCAATGTAATAAACAGAAGAATAAAAAGCCATATCTTAATGTCATAAACAGATAAGCCATGACTAAATGTCATAAACAGACATATAAAATGTCAGATCTAAATGTCAGAAATAGAAATACCTATAAAAAACTTCTTACGATGTAGGAAATACAATACTTTAGACACATGCAGTTCATGGTGTTAAATAAGGTGCCATTTCAAGTTCTTTATATTTTTTACTTTAAACCCGATAATTAACTGCCTTCATACTAATTACTAGTTTACCGATGTAACACTAATAATGCAGTAAAATGTAAAAAAGTGAATATTTTTTATTGTTAAACTGCACAAGTCTTTATTTGCTTTTATACTTCAAATGTAGAATTTAAATTTAATTCGATCAACACATATGTTGTATTAATAAAAATGTTTAATTGTAACACAATGTTCATAATTAATACTATTTTTATTCTCTAAGGTCGTAATTTTTAACGTTCGCATGATTTTTTATTTTTTTATTTATTTTTTTTGTCGAACAATAATTAAATTTAACTTTATATCATAATTAAAAGTAAAAGCAGTTCTGAATGTTCCAATTATTTCTGTCTTTACTGAAAATTTAATAAAAGCTATTTCCAATTCTTGAAAGTTATTTTTGAGTTCTTAAAGCACAGACGAGCAAAGAAATAATCTAGATTTATCCCGATAGAAAAAACTACTAGTTACTCTATTTTTCAAATATATGTAATTTTAAATGTTACTCTTTTAAATCGTTACAGTTACTGAAGCAAAAATAAATTCAATATTAAATAGTAAACATATACATGCTAATTTCGGGCACATCATTTTTTTAACATTTATAAATTTACAAAAAATCAAATTGATTTAATTTGGATTAGATGAGAGTCTAAATCCATTAAAATAATGTAACGCCCTTGATTAGAAATTAATATCTAAACCTATCCTGTAATATTTATCTTATCTTAATAAAATATTTTCGATCAATATTAGCAGCAGGAAGGGTTTATACAGAGAGATACTGGGGTTTTATATAGTTTTGGTATTTATCATTTTGTGTCTGGTAGCTGGTATCTAATGCTTATTATCTGGTATCTGGTATCAAATAACTGTTAACTGTTTTCTGGTTTATGGTGTCTTTATCTGTAGTTGGTACTAGTACCAGAAATCTGGTTTCTGGTATATGGTACAAGGTATAAGGTATAAGATATGAGGTATAGATATAGTATCTGAAGTCTGGTATCTGGATGAAAGAATAAAAGGATGGACTAGGTTAAGATCTATCTCCGGAGAAAAAAGGCCGGAGAAGATAAGATAGAAAAGAATCCTAGACAGCAGACACTATACTACACTAGGCTGCAGGGAGATAACTCCTTAGGGAACATTCACAACATTTTAAATCTAATAATTTATTCATGAACACACTACTTAACGATTCCTTTACTCATACTAGGAGAAAAAACTTGTTCAAACAATTTCCACTCCTAACAGTTTAAACTTGGATTATACGGAGTCTAGGTTCTCAGTGTACCTGGAGTCGATTATTCGGAGATCAGGTTCAATGTGTACCTGAAGCCAAACATACAAGTCCAGGTGTAATGTGTACCTAGAATTAATTATAGGGAGTCCAAGTTATATGTGTACTTTGAGTCAAGTAAACAGAGTCCAGGCTCTATGTGTACCTTGAATTAAGTATACGGAGTCGAGGTTCTCTGTGTACCTGGAGTCAAGTATACGGAGTTCAGACTCTATGTGAATCTAGAGACAAGTATATGGAGCCCAGGTTCTATGTGTACCTAGAGCTGAGTACAGGGAGTCCAGGTTCTCTGTTGCCTGGAGTCAAGTATACTGAGTCCTGGTTCTATGTGTACCTGAAGTAGAGTATACGGAGTCTAGGTTCTCTGTGTACCAAGAGTCAAGTATACTGAGTCCTGGTTCTATGTGTACTAAGAGTCAAGTGTACGGAGTCCAGGTTCTACGTGTATCTAGACTCTAGATTTAATTATACTAAGTCCAGGTTCTATGTGTACCTAGAGTGAAGTATACTGAGTCCTGGTTCTGTGTGCACCTAGACTCTAGATTTAAGTATACGGAGTCCAGGTTCTATGTGTACCTATAGTTAAGTAAACGGAGTCCATTTCTATGTGTACCTAGAGTTAAGTATACGGAGTCCAGGTTCTATGTGTACCTAGAGTTAAGTAAACGGAGTCCAGGTTCTATGTGTACCTAGAGTTAAGTATACGGAGTCCATGTTCTATGTGTATCTAGAGTTAAGTATACAGTGTCCAGGTTCTATGTGTACCTAGAGTTAAGTATACGGAGTCTAGGTTCTATGTGTACCTAGAGTTAAGTATACGGAGTCCATGTTCTATTTGTACCTAGAGTTAAGTTTGCGGAGTCAAGGTTCTTTATGTACCAAGAGTCTAGTATACGGAGTTCAGGTTCTACGTGTATCTAGAGTTAAGTATACGGAGTCCATGTTTCTTCATGTTGACCGGTGTGTCTGTAAGGAAGGATACTAGTGGAGCTAGAAACTGCTGAGTTGACGAATCTAAGGTTTGGCGTGTATCCAGGACACACAGGGTCAGGACGGAGTCCTCAAACATCAGTTTCTTGTCCTAGACGTGGGAGACGGAACAGTTACTCCGAGTACTACTATACTACCGCGTTAATTATGATGCAAATCAGCGTAAATTCAAACTGTCATCTTCATCTTGATACTATTTCTATGCAATGTTACACAACATTTCTATATTTTTTTATTTTTGTTGTTATCATAACTATATTTTTCCCCCGTTCTCCGTCAGCTTGAGTTATCTAATGGCATTGTCCTTGTTTATTATCAGCTATCATTTTTCATCTTATTATGCTGTTGATTCTCTTTTTTTGCCATTCATCCAAAATCTGTTTTGTAATATATTTTTTAATATTGTCATTCATTATCTGTTGTCATACATTAAATTATGTCATCCATTATCTGTTGTCAACTAATATATTATGTCATCAATTATCTTTTGTCACCATTATATTGTGTCATCCATTATCTTTTGTCACCATTATATTGTGTCAGCCATTATCTTTTGTCACCATTATATTGTGTCATCCATTATCTTTTGTCATACAGTGTGACATCCCTTATCTTTTGTCACCATTATATTGTGTCATCCATTATCTTTTATCATACATTGTGACATCCATTATCTTTTGTCACCATTATATTATGTCATCCATTATCTTTTATCATACATTGTGACATCCATTATCTTTTGTCACCATTATATTGTGTCATCCATTATCTTTTGTCACCATTATATTGTGTCATCCATTATCTTTTGTCATACATTGTGACATCCATTTAAGTGGAAATCCATTATTTGTTTTCATCCATAGTCTTTTGTCATCCATTATTTTTTGGTTCATCCATTATCTTTTCACATCCGTTATTTTTTTAAATCTATTTTTGTTATTAATGAACGTGATAGTTCTAGACAATATAGTTGAAACCTGGCGCGGCGTGATTTTTCGAAGACAAACAAATGTAAACATAACTAACAAGTTTGGTTTTATAACCTCTTGTCCGTAAAATAGATGTGATAAAAAGATGTTAAGGTCTACACATATAACCCCGCATTGGTTCTAATTATAATTTTAAGTACAGTGTGTTATTTTTTCCTTTTTTCATTATCAATCATTTTTTTGTCGATTTCGGTATTTCTACTTTCCCTTTTTTTAATTGAGAATTGTCATCATTGATTATTTTTCCAACGATCCTAAGTCGTTTATTTTTTGTGTAAGACATATTATTCCCCCCTGTATATTCTTCATACTTTACGTTTAGAAAATTTGGCAATTTCTTAATTTTATAACTTTCATTTTAATGGCAAAGTTTTTTTTTATAATTTCATAATTTTTCTTTCTTGTCATTATTTCAGTCTAAAAACGCAGTTCGTATCATTTCATTAAAATTCAAATTTTTTTATGAAGCTGATAATGTTAATTGAAAAATAAAAGGAAAACTGTGTTTTTATCTTCTCTGATAAAAGGACATGCCTTTCAGAATCTATTATTAATGTTAATGATGAGAAAATAAACGGATATCGGGAATGGCGGAGGTAATTTAGCTTAATTAAATATTAATTGATATTTAATGATTTCTCTGAAAAGTTTGAAAGAGGGAAGTTTACAGAAGTAATATAACTTGGTTTAGAATAAACCTTTCATCTGCAAATTTTTTTGACTAACTTAGCATGTGGGTCCAAGATTCCGACTACAATGAGAACCAGATAAAACTGAAATAGGAAGACGACTTTTAGACTCAAGTGATGGCTTGAAACTTAGTCCAATTAGAATGAAAAACGGCAATTGTGCAGTGTAATAAGACCCATTCCACATCATAAGTGATTCGACAAGTTTATAGTAAACCTATTTGCTTTGAAACAACAAAAAACACTCAATGTCGTCTTCCTATTCCACAGTTGTGTTGGTTCTCACTATAAAGACTAAATTCAAACATTTTTTTATGCTTATTAAGCAGTTTTTGAAAACAATAAATCCCATACAATCTCAACTAAGCAAATTTTGATTTAATATCTAATCTGTTTTTCTATTTTACAGGCGTAAAATACAAAATATGTCCCAAAAATTTCCTTTCGAAGTTGGAAAATTTTAAATGGTAACTAAGACTAAAAGCAAGAACCAAAATTAATGAATAGGCAGAAATAGCTGAACTACGTAGGTGGTCTACGTTGAACCACTTCTTTGTAACTTAAACCGGTGCACTAGAGAAGTGGTTGAATTAATAATATCTACGTAGTTCAACCACCCCCATACAACAGCTTGCTTCTGTGATAAACTGTCCACGCTGGGATTCAATTTTATTATTTCAATGGTTCATCTTGATTTCTTATTCCGTATGTTTATTGTCAAAAACTTATCTGTCGTTCATAATCCATCAAACAAAGCACAACGAACTTTGTAACCGTTGATTGAAAACGTCGAATTCTACAAAAAAAAGTAAAAAAAGATATCTGAGCACATGGACATTGACTGGATACTGTCCAGGTCTACGATGCAAAATATTCTAATCTAAAATTGACAAAAATTCCCCCCAAATATCGCAAATATTAATCTAGCCCAAGGTTGAAATAATAATCTATCTTAAGTTTGGAAAGATCTGGAAAGATTAATAGAAAATTAGGTAAATCAAATACAGCTTATAATGTTTACTCAATGGAAATTGTGTTGAAATATAAGATGGTAGATTATACAAATAATATTGAGAAAATTATGCATCAAAAAAACATGTACGGTATATGAAACATAAAATGATAAACTGTGCATAACATGTACTGTAAGTGAAACATGTACTGTACTTGAAACATGTACTGTACATGAAACATGTACTGTGCATGAACTATGTACTATACATGAACTATTACTGGTACTATACATAAACTATTAACTGTACAGTGTACATGAACCATGTACTGAAAATGAACTATTAACTGTACAGTGTACATGAACCATGTACTGTATATGAACTTTCAACTGTACAGCGCACATGAACTATGTACTGTATAGGATGCAGGTAGAAAGAAGTCTTTGACCCCGGTTGACCAGCAGCCTGGACCAACAGATGGGGAAACAGAGAAACAAATTGTAAGTTTTTCATCAATTATTTTATATTTGTCTTTAAAAAAATAGAAAAGTTGATCAAGAAATAGACTTTCCATTCATTAGCTTGTCTTATTTTATCTTCTTCAAAGGAATTGAGTTTTTGCCACAAACTCAAATTTGTTCATCCCTATATCTTTGCCACCTTTTGGTGTACACTTTTGATATTTTAAACCTAGATTATTTAATCTAAAAGAATCTACGACATTGAGCTGCTAAGATATAGGGCTCGGACATTAAGAGTGTGTGGTAAAGACTCAAATCCTTTGTGACCTTTTTGTTTTACCAACAAAGGATGAGACTTTAGAAAATATGCATAAAATAAATTCATCCTTTTTTCTTGCCATAATTGTTCCGTGCATCTATGTTTTTCTTCTTCTTTATTTGGCAAAATAAATTAGTTTATATTGAAACTTTTTTTTCAGTCGAACGACCAAATTCAATATGTAGTTTGTAATATTTCATGTCGTTATTAAATTCTAAATCTTTAATTCTTTTTGTTGGGCCCCCCTGGAGTTCGCTTTAGCAGTTTTTCCGCTCTTCTATAAGTTTAACTAAACCCTGTTTTTAGGATTGGGAGGAGACAGTTAGTACTCCGCTTAAACCTAAAGGAGGAAAGAAACCTAAACTAGTGAGTCCTAGTGATAAACATGCAACCTCAGAGGGAACCAACGGATTCATTACCTTCTCCGTGGAGGGAGATCCGGCTCCAGAGGTGGAATGGTTCAAGGTAGGACACATATTTTACTCCAGGTAAATTTTAGCTATAAAGTATTTTACTCCATGCTTCGGAGCTAAAAAGGTTCAAGCTAGGAAATTTATTTACTTCGATAGGTTTCGGAGATATGGAAAGGTTCACGTTCGGAAACCAGATTACTCTGTTTATGCGTAGGAGATAGAAAAGTTCAAGATAGGAAACTTATTTTACTCTGGTAGGTTCCAAAGATAGGAAAGTTCAATATAGGAAACCTATTTTACTCCGTTGGGTTCCAAAGATAAGAAAGTTAAAGATAGGAAATGTATTTTACTCCGTTAGGTTCCAAAGATAGGAAAGTTCAGGGAAGGAAACATATTTTACTCTCGTAGGTTTCAAAGATAAAAAGTTAAAGATAGGAAAAGTATTCTACTCCGGTAGGTTTCAGAGGTTTAGAACAGGAAACATATTTTACTCCAGGTCTGGATAAGATTCTCAACTTTAGATGCTGTTATTAATCTTTTTAATATTTGCAGGGATTCAAGGATCTATCTGTTGAGAGTAGATATAAATTCTGGACTTGTGGAGAGGACAATACAATCACACTTGGTTGTTTCGAGGCCAGATCAGAGGATGAAGGAGATTACAAGGTTGGATTTTCTATTTCTAAACAATGTTGAATATTTGAATTCTTTTCATTTTTGAAAATATTTTAACATATTACACTTCACGTTGACGTTATGATAAGTTCTATATAAATAGATTATTCTCGTTTATTTAATATCAACCTATTTGGTTCCATACAATATATTCTATACATACATACATTACAGTACATACACACCCTTTCATACATACATAAACCCATACATACAATATATTCTATACATACATACATACATTATAGTACATACATAAACCCATACATACATACATTATAGTACATACATACACCTATACATACATAAACCCATACATACATACATCACTACATACAATATATTCAATACATACATTATAGTGCATGCACACACTTTCATACATACATAAACCCATACATACATACACCTATACATATAATATATTCTATGTATACATTATAGTACATACACACCCTTTCATACATACATAAACCGATACATACATACACCTGTACATACAATATATTCTATACGGATACATACATTAAAGTACATAGACACCATTTAAAACATACATAAAACCATACATACATACACCTGTACATACAATCTATTCAGTACATACATTATAGTACATACACACACTTTCATACATTCATAAACCCACCTATACATATTTCATTTAAGATGTTACAGTAAGAACAACACCGTATGTATGTTCAGGTTTATAAATATACAGTCTATGCCAGTAATATATGAATTGTATGTTTATGTTTAATTATATATAGATACATTGTTATGTTATGTATATTTATACAGTTTATGATCAAGTTTATATGTAAGAGCGGAAAACTTTAGATTTATGGATATCGAGATCAATGTTTATTCTTCTCTTTCTTTTAATTTCAAGATTTATTTAATTTGTAGTTTGTTACAACAAAAGTGTTTAAAATTCAACCAATCGGGTGGAGTTTGGAGAAACCAAAATAGCCAATTTTAAATTTTGCGCGGCATTTAATGAGTGAACTTTCATTGGTCGGAAACTGGTAGTGCAAGAAAAACGAAAGAAAAATAATGGGTTGAGAAGGAAATTTAAATTATTCACATTGGATGTTCAGATTAAGCGATCGGGATTAAAGGGAGTGACCGGCTCTGTAAGGTAGTTGAACTGAGTGTTGTGAAAAACTACTATCGGATTCATTTGAGATATTTAGAACTTTTTAAAGATCTGTAAATCCTGAGTTTCAGCGCAAATTCGACGTTCAAAACTCCTACTTTAGGAACAGGTTGAGAAAATAAAAATTAATCTTATCATCGAAAATAAGTAATCTTGTTCAATAATTAGTTTCTATTTTCTCATTTTTCTGGTTTCTCATTATTCACAAAGATTTTCTGCAGATTTTCTGGAATATTATTGGAAAGACGACATTTGAAAAATTTGAAGAAATCTGCGAATAAATTCAAAGAAAATAAAAAATTCAATATAATGATGAAAACGAAATATGTTCCTAACCATCAAATTAGATTACTGTATAAATTTTACTTTATTTTTCGCCGTCGTTATTTAATAATTTAAAAAAAACTAATTCTGAAAACGTATCCACCCCCAAAGTAGTTTTGAATGTCGAATTTGCGCTCAAACTCAGGATTTACAGATCTTTAAAAAGTGTAATATGTCTCAAATGAATCCGAAAGAAGTTTTCCACGACACTCCATACTCAGTTCAACTACCTTACAGAGCCGGTCACTCCCTTTAAAGATATCCAATTCTAAAGTTTTCAGCTCAGAGTATATTTGTGTAGATATATGTACATACCTACAATATCTCTGTTTGGATGTCCGATCATAACTGAAGATACCATTGACCGCCGATTGCCTACGATTTTGATTGGTAGCACCATTGGTTTAAAATGTCTAAGTTGAGTGGGTATAAGCTGGGTTCCCAAGCTAGTATATTTTACAGTGCATGTTTTCTGTTTAGGTTGTGGTGAAGAATGAGCATGGAAGTACTGAGTTTGATTTCAAGTTCTATGTCACAGTGGAGGGAGGGATGGATTTTAGAGCTATGCTCATGAAGAGAAAAGTTAAACAGAAAAAAGTCGTCGTCAAGAAAATAGAATGGATCGAGGTAATTATTCTTGTAAAATAGAGACAAGGAATATGTAATAATTTTAAATAGATAATAAGCAAGAATAAATAAAGAAAGAAAATGAAAAAAGAACAAATAGTGGAAAATATAAAGAAAGATAAAAAGAAAAATAGAAAGAAAGAAAGAATCAAAGAAAGAAAGAAAGAAAAAAAGAAAAGAAAGAGAAGAAAAAAAAGAAAGAAAGAAAAAAGAAATAAGGAAGAAAGAAAGTCAAAAAAGAAAGAAAGATATTAAAAAATAAAAAATAAAGAAAGAAAGAAAGAAAGGAAGAAAGTGAGTGAGAATAACTAAATTAAATTCTTGTTGTCCTAGAGCCCTGTAGACTAGGAAGTGCAGCAGGGAAAGTGTGAGGAAGTTAGGAAGTGAGAATAATTAAATCCTTGTTGACCTAGAGCCCTGTAGACCAGGAAGTGCAGCAGGGAAAGTGTAAGAAAGTAAGGAAGTGAGAATAATTAAATCCTAGAGCCCTATAGACCAGAAAGTGCAACAGGAAAAGTGTAAGAAAGTAAGGAAGTGAGAATAATTAAATCCTAGAGCCCTGTAGACCAGGAAGTGCAGCAGGGAAAGTGTAAGAAAGTAAGGAAGTGAGAATAATTAAATCCTAGAGCCCTGTAGACCAGGAAGTGCAGCAGGGGAAGTGTAAGAAAGTAAGGAAGTGAGAATAATTAAATCCTAGAGCCCAGTAAACCAGGAAGTGCAGCAGAAAGTGTAAGAAAGTAAGGAAGTGAGAATAGTTAAATCCTAGAGCCCTTTAGACCAGGAAGTACAACAGGGAAAGTGTGAGGAAGTTAGGAAGTGAGAATAATTAAATCCTTGTTGACCCAGAGCTTTATAGACCAGGTTAAGTGCAAAAGGGAAAGTGTGAGAAAGTTAGGAATTGAGAATTTAATTAAATCTTTGTTGTCCTAGAGTTTTATAGACCAGGAAGTGCAGCAGGGAAAGTGTGAGGAGGTTAGGAAGTGAGAATAATTAAATCCTTGTTGTCCTAGAGCCCTGTAGATCAGGAAGTGCAGCAAGGGAAGTGTGAGGAAGTAATTATAAAAGCTCGGCTCTCAGAGAAGGAGAAGAAGGGGAAATGGTATATAAGGAATGCAACTACATTTAAGGTAAAATCTTTTAGAAAAATATTATTATTTTTCAAATTCTGCTCTAAAATATTTAATAAGATTGCTGACCTAATTTCAAGTAAAAAGCTACTATTATATAAATATTCTTCACTTGATTCTGTTGCCATAAATCTGCATGTCACCTTTAGAAATATGTCACAGTTGGAAATACTATATTTTTGCTCAGACGAAGGTTGAAAAGTTACCGTTTTGAATTTGACATGCCTCTCTTTTAAGTAGAGAGAGATCCACTTGAAATTTCGTCAACAGCCCCTTGAAGAGCCTAGCGAGGATTGAGGGAAAAAATTATATTATTCATATCGCTTAACATCACTAAAATTCGTGACATAGTTAAAAAAAATGTGGGAAACTAATTTACCTTGAAATCAGAATTTCGAAGAAAAAATTCGAAATTTCTCGAATCCAAGGATTTTACGCTTGTTAAACATAATTTTTAGATATGAAAATATCCTTGATCTCCTGGGTCGCTGCAAAGTTTACAATTTCAAATATTTTCTTACAAAATTAATCAAATATTTTTCAAGAGATGAAATCTGGGCGTTTAATTCATTTTCAACACTTTTAAAGAAACGTTCTTAATACCTACGACCATTGATTATTTAACAATTACAGACGGGACACTAGATGTCGTCTTTTCAAAATTTAGGGTTTTTTCGTTCACAATAGCCCTGAGGCAGAAGCCCAAAGGAATTCTGCGCAGGCAGCGTTGAATTACAAGTCAAAGATAGAGCATGCGCTACCTGCGCGAAACTCCTTTGGGCTTCTGTCTCAGGGTTATTGTGAACGAAAAACCCCTAAATTATAAAAAAGCCGACATCTTTAGTGTTCTATCTGTTATTGATAATTAAGCTATGTCTACTTTTGATTAAAGGAATATTGAAGATTTTTGAATTTTAGAAAATTCAAAGTTTTTGGTGAAGTTTGAAGCTGGCTTAAAAAATTTCTTTTTACAACAGAATTCTTGTCACTATATTTTTTAAACCTTGTCAATAGATATTCAAACATTATCAAAAAATGTGAACATCATGGATTATGCAAGGATACATGTAATATACTTCTCTGCGTCTTCTTTCCTTCACAAGAGAAATGAGGATATGACTCAATTAAGGTCAAAAAATAGTTTCCTAATATTTTAAAAGGAATTGAGTTTTTGTCACAAACTCTACTTTTCTAATCTCTATATCTTTGCTACCCAATGTCGTAGACCTTTGATATTTCAAACTATGAATTCTTTTAGATCAAATAATCTAAGTTTGAATTATATCAAAGGTTTACATAATCAGATTGTAAAGATATAGAGATTAGACAGTTCGAGCTTGTCACAAAAACTCAGTTCATTTGCGCCACTTTTCTAAAATAGTTTGCGGGTTAAACGCACATTCTCCAGGGTATGAAATTAGGGGGGGTGGACTGTAAACAAGATTAGATATTTATTATTTCTAGGATATTCGGAGCAGTGAGTACGGATTGGAACTGTTTAAAGGTGAGAAGTATGACTGGAGTTTCAAGGAGGACACCTATACCCTGGTGATCAGGAATCCTACTCCAGTAGAGGAGGGAACCTATCAGATAGTTGTCAAGGAACTAGATATGAAGGCATCAGGATATCTTGCAGTTAAAGGTGATGAAATCTTTAATGTTCATCTTTGTCAATTTTTCAAATAAGACTGTAGGATAAGAGAATAAGTCGTTAAGTGTCATTTATATAAAAAAAATATGAAATAATGATGAAATATTTTAGTTTTCTATCTGAAAATTACAATCTGATTTTTTCCAAGAAATTAAGTAATTAATTTACAAAACCTACATGAGCAAGCAAATGGCCGAAATGAAAAGTTTTATCCATCGTTTCAAGGATGAAACTTTTAAGTAAACTGTCGGAATTTGCTTCTCATTTATCCAAGGGTCATCTAAAATTAGACTAAAATCAAAGATCGAATTTTTTCCTATAACCTATTAATTTGTCTATTATTATCCATATTTTATAAATGATAAATTTTCTGCCTAAGAATATTACATTGTTTTCGATGCTAGGCACTTTTAAACAAATAAATCTGTGACCGGACATGATAAAAGTCTCGCGTGCATAATTATATATTTGCTGCAGCTGCGGACCCTGAGTACTGTTTCAAGAAGTTCTTGAAGGATCAGGAGAAAGGTTTAACTGCTCGTTCTCTCAAGCTCACCTGTCATCTGAATACACCTGGAGCTAGAACTAGATGGCTCAAGAATGGAAGTCCTATGACGGTAAATGAAGCTTTTCTCGTTTTTATTTGTTTTTTCTTAAAAACTTTCAATAAAGCTTCCATCATTTCAAAACTGTATTCTTAAATTTTGCTTTTATTACATTTTGCAATATTTTCAATCTAAAAATAAAATGGAAAAACTAAACAAAAAAACTATTGTCCCTTAATTCGAGTTGTCAATAGTTTGTTTTGTTTTCTAGAAATCATATTTTTCAAATATTATTATTTTTAGTTTGACAACAGGATAGAGAGGCAGGATAAAGGAGAGAAGTTAAGCCTTGTATTCCGAACCTGTGAGATGGATGATACAGGAACCTATAGTTGTGAGATCATGGAGTTTGTAAAGAACGGAGAGAAGGATCAGACAGATTGCTGGCTACAAGTCGAAGGTATCTACTTCTATATATTATAAAAAGAAAATTATATTTAAAAAAAACGAAAATTATGGAAGGACAAAACTTATCAGTGGTTTTAATNACTCCATCTTGTTGCATCTATGAGTTTGTTCTATGGCAAATAAAAGGCATCATGATCGCACGTTTTAAGCACCTATTTAAATTAGTCATTTTGCCACATCTTATTAAACATGTTAAACCTCTTTTTAAAGATTAGACTATAGACAAAGCAACATAAATCTGCATTTTACCCGTAGATACATTGTGAAAGTTAGATATTAACAAACTGATAAACCGATAGAAGCAATTTGCTCAGTTTTATACATTCATAACTAAAGTTTCTTAGACAAGATTTTGTAAACTGAAGATTTAATATTTCAGAATATCCACAATAACCACATACATTTACGATTAAACTAAATATTTAATATTTCAGAATATCCACATACTTTTACGAGTAAACTGAATATTTAATATTTCAGAATATCCACATACATTTACGAGTAAACTGAATATTTAATATTTCAGAATATCCACATACATTTACGAGTAAACTGAATATTTAATATTTTAGAATATTCACACACATTTACGAGTAAACTAAATATTTAATATTTCAGAATATTCACATACATTTACGAATAAACTGAATATTTAATATTTCAGAATATTCACACACATTTACGAGTAAACTGAATATTTAATATTTTAGAATATTCACATACATTTACGAGTAAACTGAATATTTAATATTTCAGAATATCCACATACATTTACGAGTAAACTGAATCTATATATAAATTTGGCTTGTCTGTCTGTCTGTTTGTTTGTTTGTTTGTATCCAATAAACGTCAAAACGGCTGAACCGATCGGGCCCAAATTTTTTGTGGGATCTCCCGTTACCCCAGGGAAGGTTTATGAGTGATGAAAATTAAAATAAATTGTGTTTTAAAGATTTTTAATTTGCAAAAAAATTTGAATTCTTGAAAATCCGCAAATTTTTTTTTTCTTTGTTTTGAAATGTAAACAAAAAGAACATGTTCACAATTTAAATAGAAGATGGGCGCGAGCGCCCTATAAGCCTAGAAAGAAGGGCGCGAAGCGCCTTGAATTTCAAGTATTTAATATTTCAGAATATTCATCCACATTTACGAGTAAACTGAATATTTAATATTTCAGAATATCCACATACATTTACGAGTAAACTGAAAGGACAAACTGCAGTCGAACACGACAGAGTTGAGTTCGAGATCGACGTAGAAGCAACAGATGCTGAGGTCACGTGGTTTAGAAACGGGAAAAAGATTACTCCGGATCAGGTTTTATATTATTTTATTATTATTATTATTATCAGGACGGAAGAATTGAGATAGTGGTTGAGGGTAAGAAAAGGAAGCTAGTGATTAAAGATGCACATCTTGAAGATGCTGGAGAGATTACTTGTGCAACAAACAGAGATTCATCTTCATGCAGCTTTCAAGTTAAATGTAAGATTTACCTAAAGGGACTGTTCACGTTATTTCAAAACTATTTAAAGAGTGAAATACTAGGGTTACAACGGTTCCAGATAAAGAGATGGTTTTTACGCGTAAAAGTTTTAGATTACAACAATTTTCATTTGAGACAAACGAAACATTACTCGGACTGTAAACATAATTTTAAACGGACCTCCATTTATAGAAAGGCCTCCTGTCAGATTTACAAAGATAACTTAGCACCTGTATCTGATCAATAGTGTACGTGGAAGATATCGTCGTTTTTCTAGCTAAAACTAAGAGGAGAATTATTCTGAAATTTTCCTCCATTGTTTCTGTAGCAGAAATCCGATATTCTCTTTTACAGAGAAACCAGAATTAAAATTGAAAATGAAAATTTTACAAATTAATCCTTGATCAGTTCGAGGTTGGGAATTTACGTGTGAGAAAAGCAAGTTTATTTAGTTGCATTTATATTTATATAGAAAGGAATTGAGTTTTTGCCACAAATGCCAATTTTATGATACCTAAATCTCAACAACCAGATGATGCATACCTTTCGTATTTCAAACTTACATTGTTTGATCCACCAAAATTCATAGTTTGAAATATCTACGATCTACGATATTTGATTTTAAAGAAATTTGGATTTAAAAATCCAATTTTGTGGCAAAAACTCAGTTCCTTTAAAACAATTTTATTCTTCTCCCCAGCTCTACAGAAAGATGAGCTAGGGTTTAAAACTTGTCAGACTTTAATCTACAATAACATTAAATTTGACGTAAATGACCAATCAAAATATAGCTTAGTCCTAATTAGATTAAACCCATCTTTCGTCATCTCTTTGTGTAGATAGACGTGGGAGCTTCCTTTTTTTCATTTCGTTTTTCCATCGTTCGTTTATCATTTCGTTAATTTTTATTTCAATCGTTAAAAAAATGATTCTCACTGAACGATAATTTTGTAGAATTGTTCGTTCAATTAAATCATTTTTTAGTAAAAAACAAAGTGTTTTTTTTATTTCTCTGAACGATCAAAGTCGTTCATCATCGTTTACAAAAACTTTCGTTCTTTCTCAAAAGTGTTGTTCATAAAAACTATTTCCATCTCTATGTGTTGATATATATATATTTATTTTTTCTGCCTGTAATTCAACCGGATTTGGAAAATGACTAATCATTATTACTATACTTTAATCACTGTGCATACAATTACTGTACAAAGATTAAGATCTAATTCTAATTAATTTGATCGATATATGACAATATAATGTCTTAAATAAAGATATTTATTCGATAAAAAATTCTTTTAAAACCTTTTAAAAAGTAACAAATCTGATCCTTAACCCTTTATTTATCAAGTTGTGTGGGGTGTGACACGAAATGTTATAAATACTTTTTTTCGGAGCTTATGTAATAATTTTGAAATCATAAAATTGCAAAGACATCTTTCAATCAAAAACTTATTACAAATTGTTTTTTAAATTTAATTTTACAAAGGAATTGAGTCGCTGCCACAAACTATTATCTCATATGGTGTAGACCTTTACTATTTCAAACTTAGATTATTTGATCATACAGAATTCATAGTTTGAAATATCTAAGGTCTTTGACATTGGAATTACAAAATCGGAATTTGTGCCAAATACTCAATTTCTTTGCTGGTTTGAAACCTTTATATTTTTTTCTTGTTCTCTATATATTGTTTAACAAGTTTTACACTTTTATATTACATTTCCACTTTTATAAAATTTCCATTTTAATTATGCACATCTAGTTGCCGCTTCTGTAATTATGATAATAAATAAACTTGAAGTGGAGTTCTTCATTCCCGCAGCGGTGTGTTTATTTATTTCAAATTCCATATCATTCCATAGTTTAATTAAAAAATCATTTACAGTTCTGTTCGGTGTAATATGTTTAAATCTATGAGAAATGTATTTGATCCGGATCCATGTAATTTGTCCGTCTAATCTAGATACAGATCTTCGAGTTCAAATTATCACAAAAAAATATTGAATTCTGGGAAAAACTGAGATATTTAATCTAGTTTTCAGCTCTAACGAGATATTGTGAATGCTTATCATAATATTGACATCATTGATGCTTCTAATGATAAATTGTAGATGCTTCTAATAATATAAATATTGTAGATGCTTCTAATAATATAAATATTGTAGATGCTTCTAATAATATAAATATTGTAGATGCTTCTAATAATATAAATATTGTAGATGCTTCTAATAATATAAACATCGTAGATGCTTCTAATAATATAAATATTGTAGATGCTTCTGATAATAGAAATATTTTAGATGCTAACGAGTTCACCAAGGGTCTGGATCAGTTTATTGATGTTGTTGAAAGGGAAGAATATGTGTTTAATGTTGAAGTAAAGGATCCTGGAGCTCCAGTAGAGTTCTATATGAAGGGTGAGAAGGTGAGTAGGTCTGATCCAAGATGTGAATATGTGAACCTCGGAGAAGGAAAGCATCAGCTGATAATACACAGTATAAAGATGGAAGATCTAGGATTGGTAGAGTGCAGAACTCCGTCTAACCGTGGAGATCAAGTTCTTGTCAGCTCAGCAACCTTTGATGTTACAAAGGGAGAAGATGCTCCAGAAATAGGTTAGATAATTCACTGCGAACCAAGATACTCAAACTAAATAATTGAGCAGTGTTTTGCAAATTACTCCTTTAAAGCTTAAGCTATAAAAAAGCTTGTTGCAATGTTAGAATGTATATGCCTAGGGCTAAACGAAAGTAAAAGTGACTTGTTGAGGTAAAACCAAAGCTAAAGCAGTTGCGTCACTTTAAAGTCGAGGCTGTCTAAATATTTGATGAATAACTTTCATATTTGTCTAAATATCAGAGATATTAATCAACTCTATTCTCAAATCTTTCAAACATGAGTCGATCTACAAAAATGATTATTATAGGAACCACTGGCCCTGTGACGGGAATAGCATATAAAGATTGCAACTGGCAAGTTCCATACAAGGTTAGTCCTGAAAACAAAACAAGGATTTTAGGGTCTGATGGAGGAGAGGGGATTAGTCAAAACCTTGTAGTAAAAAGATATGAAAGCAATCATTTTAGAGATCAAATTTAAAGGGACTATTAGCGAAAATTTAAGTGATCCTCCGTGCAAAAACGGAAATGCCCGATTTACAACGGTACACTTAAAAGCTTTATATGATCAAGTATGAATTGGATACTGGATATGCATGTTTTTGTTTATTTAAACTCTTTATTTTCAATTGCGTGTTCTCTGCAATACTGGCTTTTAAATTTCTTACTTACAAATTAGCATTGTAGAGATTCACAGAAATAAACACTTCTAGAGTCGGAAAAACAACGTTATCTTCAACCTTTTTGATCAGATTAAGGTTTCAAGGGTACCATTGTAAATCGGGCATTGCTATCTTAGAATGGATGGTCACATTCATGTTTTTTTTAGATAGTTGGTCATCTACAATCTAAGCTTGAGGTTATAGTGATGAAAGATGGAAAGGAACTGAAGCTGGGACAGGACGTAAACGTTAACATAAAGTAAGTAAATGATGAAGAACGGAAAGGAACTGAAGCTAGGACAGGACGTAAACGTTAACATAAAGTAAGTAAATGATGAAGAACGGAAAGGAACTAAAGCTAGGACAGGACGTAAACGTTAACATAAAGTAAGAAAATGATGAAAAACTGAAAAGAAATAAAGCTAGGACAGGACGTCAATGTTAACATAAAGTATGTTAATGGAGGACGGAAAGAAACTTAATTCAGGACAGGACGCCAACATCAACCTAAAGTAAGTTAATGAAGAGAACGGAAAGAATCTAAAGCTAGGAGAGGATGTCAACATTATTATAAGTAAGTTAATGAAGAGGACGGAAAGGATTTAAAGCTAGGAGAGGATGTAAACATTAACATATTCAAAATTCGGTGATGGTGATGGACCAAACCTCTGTAGAGTAAAAAAAATGTTAGTTTTACATTTATTGAAAATATATTTCGGTCTGGGTTGACCCCCGTCAGTTCTTGAGATTGTTTCTGTCACAAAGATTAAAAACAAACGTCAATATAACCATAAATATGGTATCAAAACATATGAATAAAAAAAATTCCGCAAATGTAATATTAAAGAGGGTAACCTGTATATTCAAAACCATGTTAAAATATAACTTAGTTTGTTGAAAAAAGATATTTAAAATATTTACGCATAGTATAATACAATCTGATGCACTATTATCCTAATTGCTTGCAGTGCACCATTGTGAAAAATAACATTTAAAATAAATAAATAATGAACTAATTGCATAAATTTAAACATGTTTAATTGTTCAAGTCGAAAACAGGTCTGATTAAGAATGTAGAATGGTTAAGGTTAAAATCTGACAAAATCATAATTAGGATTTATTCTGTTTTCCTTCGGAATATTTGGACCGAGTCGGAATATTTCTGTTTTGATAAATTTCTGTTTAATTTCCCTCCTTTGATAGGATTGACTTCGCGTCTCTCAAGGTGACCAGGGAAATGTAGTTTGATGAAAATGTTTGAATAAATTAAACTTGTCTCATTTTGACATTTTCTTTCCACACCTGGCACTCTTTACTTCAAGATTTATCCATTACAAACATTTCAACTATTTATCAGACTACATGGGGGTTTCATAAAAAACATAAGAATTTATTTAGAATTATCAAAAGTCGTCTTGATTTACGGGGCTTACTGGGCAGTGGGCATTCAATTATAAGCATCTGAAAATTTTAAATAATCACGATATTTCACATAATAATTTTTTTAACTTAGGATCTTTCCGCTCAAAGATGGCCTAAGGACCAGAATTTTCAATACTCATTTCTTTGAAAAAATCTGTTATGATTGAATCCCTGAAAATTTAATTGAATTTCCATTGGTTCCAATTTTTCTGAGAGTAAATGATACATTGCTCATTTAGTAGAACCAGATTTTTTTATTAATATTATTTATTGCAGAGGAGACAGTATAGATCTAGCAGTAATCAACCCTAGAAGAGAGAAGAGCGGGGTTTATAAAGTAATACTAAAGAACGCTCAGGGGCAGGATGAACGGGATATAATGGTCAATATCATGGGTAAATATAGAAATATTTTTATATTATAGTTGATAGTATACATATCCTTTACCATCCTAGATAAATATATGAATATCAGATAAACCTCTCCTTTACTATTGTATAGCTAGATAAACATCTCCTATACTGTTGTATAACCAGATAAACCTCTCCTCTACTATTGAATATCTAGATAAACCTCTCCTCTACTATTAAATACCTAGATAAACCTCTCCTCTACTATTAAATACCTAGATAAACCTCTCCTATACTATTGAATATCTAGATAAACCTCTACTATACTACTGAATATCTAGATAAACCTCTCCTATACTACTGAATTTCTAGATAAAACTCTACTATACTATTGAATACCTTAGATAAACCTCTGCCCCCGCAGTTCTGCAAGGTATCTGATGTATATCATGACAACTGCAAGGTTGCCTGGAAGGAACCTGTAGATGATGGAGGAACTGAGATCACCAGGTCAATCTGAAATTTTTTAATCCTTTATTTCAATTCTCCTTTAATGCTTTTATGTGTAAATTCTGTAATCCGTTAATCCTTACATTCTTAATCCTTTCCTTAGTATATTCTTCAAACCATCAATTCTTAAATTGATTCCAGTTCATCAATTGTAATTCTGTTTCTCTGTTTTTCAGTTTCTTTTACTTTTTCCCATTAGCAGCTTACAGCCCGGTCCTTGTTCCAGCAAGTTCTTTCGATCATAATTTCACTTATTAAATATAAATTTTTCGATATTTCTCTTTCTACATTTTGGTTGGTATTTTAAATGAAAAATGTAAAAGTACTATATATACTTCATAAGTAAAAAGATTGTTAAAATAAGACCAAAACGGATTAAATTCAAAATTAAGAAACTTAACGTATCTAGTTCTGATTAGTCTATTTTTTTAATGCAATGGTTTAAAATCTATTTAAATTGATATCTATTCCTCTCTAGTCAACTTCCCAGAGTTACCCAATACCCATATTTTTGTCTATAGGTATATAATAGAAGCTCTGGATAGAACCCTGGGGAATGATTGGCATCAAGTATCTGAACCAGGACCTGGAGATAGACAGGTATACCAAATATATACCTGGAGTCAAGTATCTGAACCAGGACCTGGAGATAGACAGGTATACCAAATATATACCTGGAGACAAGGAATAAAATCATGTTTCCCCCGCAAAAACTCGCATTCTGTAAAATAAAGTTTAGTTTCCGACAACACATATTTATAAACCGATTTTTTTTTCTTTTCTTTTAGGACGTTTCCTAGCACAAAACATTTCCTACAACAAAATTTGTTGCATACAATAACGTTAACAAAAAGAGTATTCTAACGTTTAACAATGAAACTTATTTTGAAGATATGTAGATTGTAGAACAGGTTCTCCTAAAAGCCTCTAATATTCGAATTAAAACAATTCCTTTTTTTACAGAAGAGAATCGATAACCTAGCAAACAGGCACAAGTACAGATTTAGAGTCATTGCGATCAACAAGATCGGACGATCACAACCTTGTGAGATGCTGGGGGACGATATTATGATCAAAGATCCTTGGGGTAAGTGAAGACGTATAAAAAATTTTAAATAATTTATTTTTATAGGATTTTCCTAGAATTTCCATTCCACGACTTTACACGCTGCCATGTTATCAATGGATATTGATTCCTATTCCAATTCCTGTATTCTCGCAACATTTCTTAAAGGAACTGTACACGTAATTTCAAGAGATCCAGAGTTAGCGAAGCGGCAAAAGTAATTCAGTTTTTCTTATTTAAAAAAAATTGAATATTTTCAATTACGTTTTTTCCATACTACAAGAGAGACAAAGACAAGACGATTGGGATTAAGTTAAGGATGAGATTAAGCCAGGGATGAAAATAAGCCAAAGATGATATTAAGTCAAGGATGAGATTAAGCCAAGGATGAAATTAAGCCAAGGATGGGATTTATCCAAAGATGAGATTAGGTCAAGGATGAGATTAAGCCAAGGATGAAATTAAGCCAAGGATGAGATTAATCCAAAGATGAGATTAGGCCAAGGATGAGATAAAACCAAGGATGGGATTAAGTCAAGGATGAGATTAAGTGAAGAATTGGATTTAATCAAGGATTGTGTATTCGCTCTCTAATCTATCTATTACTAGATGAACCTACACAGCCAGGACGTCCTAATATCCTAGACTGGGGTCCGGAGCATTGTGATTTATCCTGGGAACCTCCGGAGTCGGACGGAGGAGCTCCTATTACACACTACGTTATTGAGATGAAGGTATTTGTATTTTTGTAGGAAATTATTCTGGGGACCAAATTTAATGAATTTGAGCGCCTCACTAAACTACCTACTGCCGGTTCAAATTTGAACCACCGATTACAAGTTAAAGATTAAGGAAGGATTTGAATCGGTGATTCTAATTTGAGCCGGTGGTAAGCAGTTCAAATTCAGTAACTTCTTTATGATGTGTTTTAAAGAAAACAAACCATCGGTTTTTATGGCCCAAGTTTAAAATAATAGTTTGAAAAATTATTTCTCCCGTATTCATTAAATTCTACTCTTTTATTTTCCACATTTGTTCTTATCCCCATTCACTTTTCAATATGAATTTGTTGCTGTGTTTCATATTTACACATATATATATTTTTTAGTAAAAATTGAGCTTTTTTCTGTTTTAAAATTAATCATTAAAAGGAATTGAGTCTTTGCCAAAAACTCAAATTTTCTAATTTATATATCTTTGCACCCTGATGGTTGAAAAACCTTTTAGATTTAAAGCTTAGATTATTTGATCATGGATTGAGACAACCAAGATCTGTAACGACATTGGGTTTCAAAAATTTAGTGATTAAAATATTAGATTATGTGACAAAGACTCAGTTCCTCTGGTAGAAATATAGAACTGTTTCAAAACAAGAAATATATATTTATCCTCTGAATAAAAGGATTAGGAACTGAAGAGTTCTTTAACTTGGTGAGAAGAAAAAACAACAATGAGAGAAAGATAAAGGATGTTTAAGAGGCTGAAATAAGAACTAACAGATAGATAAGAGCTGAATAAAGGGATATTTAGATAAACGGATATTTAAAGGGATGAAAAAGGGGATATTGAGGAACAAATAAAGAAAGGAAAAATAAAGGAATAAATAAAGGAAGAAGATAAGTAAACAAATAAAGGAAGATAAAGGAAAGACAATGTAAAGAAAATGTAAACAAAAGAACTATCCGAGAAAGGAAATGAACACTTGCCTCAAAATTCTAATATTTATATCTTTGCACCCTGATATCGTTTTTGATAAATTCTAATATTTATATCTTTGCACCCTGATATCGTTTTTGATAAATTCTAAAATTTATATCTTTGCACCCTGATATCGTTTTTGATAAATCATAATATTTATATCTTTGCACCCTGATATAGTTTTTTGATAAATTCTAATATTTATATCTTTGCACCCTGATATCGTTTTTTGATAAATTCTAATATTTATATCTTTGCACCCTGATATCGTTTTTTGATAAATTCTAATATTCATATCTTTGCACCCTGATATCGTTTTTTGATAAATTCTAATAAATCCACGGAATAGTGAAAAATTAAAATACCAAAGGTTTACAATAAGTTATGCAAGAAGATAAAAGAAACACCAGTAAAACAAGACAATTAAAGAATACAAAGAATATTAGAAATACAAGTAATATTAGAAAGACAAGGAATATTAGGAATTCAAGAGTCAAAAGAAATACTAAAAATACAGTCTATATGTAGTAATAAGGGGAATAATACAAGTAATACAAGAAATATGAGGAACATAAGAAATAAATGAAGGCAGGGAATATCGGGAATACAAGGAATATCAGGAATAAAAAGAATTAATGGAGGGAAGGAATATCACAAATACAAGGAATAAAAGGAATATGAGGGAAAAAAGGACTAAATTATGGCAAGGAATATGAGGAATACAAGGATTACAAGGAATATGAGAAATATAAGAAATATCAGGAATAAATAGAGACAAGGATATAAGGAGTACAAGGAATATAAGGAATATCAAGAATAAATGAAGGCAAGGAATATCAGGAGTACAAGTAATATAAGGAATAAGAGGAATATTAGGAATATAAAGAATATCAGGAATAAATAGAGACAAGGATGTCATGAGTACAAGGAATAAAAGGAATATGAAGAATATAAGGAATAAAATGAATACAAGGAATATAAGGAATATGAAGAGTATAAGGATGAAAATGAATACAAGGAATAAAAGTAATATCAGGATTACAAGTAATACAAGAAATATCAGGAATGCAAAGAATACAAGGAATATAAGGAATAAATACAGGCCAGGAATATCAGGAATACAAGGAATATAAGGAATGTCTGGAATAAATACAGACAAGGAATATCAGTAGTACAAGGAGTATAAAGAATATAAGAAATATAAGGAATAAATGAAGGCAAGGAGGAAAAAGATTTGATGTGGAACGGATAAAACCAAGAGAACTATCAACCAAAGAACCAAGAAATTAATGGACCAATGTAATCAGGCAGCGTTAAGTCATGAAAACACAGATAAACTAGTATTTATAAATTTAATATATGTTTTGTAAATAATATATATATAAACTGGATGAATACTGAGGTATAATTATAAACACTATGTCACTATTTCTTCCGTCTAGCAGGGTTACTGAAGAATGATTGGGGAAAGGCGGGTTGGAAGGATTGCTGGAAGATTGAAGACAGGCTGGAAGATATACTGGGGTTGAAGGAAGACTGGGAAGAGGATGGTATCGGAGAATTTCTAGGGATCCGAACCGGGTTCTCCTCCGTCCCGTACCAGATCATCTGCCACTTATGGAGCATACCTTGACCACGGTTAAAGTTTCTATCTGCTCCCATGTTTATCACCTCTAGGGTCCAAGATCCAGCGGAGTATTCTCCCCAGAAATGAACGGAGAGGAAGGGCCAGTCATCAAAGCTCTGTCCTAGAGTATCTCTAGGTCTAGGGAAGAGTAGGGTAGACCTGGTTCCTGAAGGAGAGGTTAGAACCAACATCAAGCTTCCTCGAGGTACAAATGTGAGACTTATTTTACATTGAATATGCTCAAGATGATTTACAACATTTAAAGTTCCAGCACATCCATCTGATACTATAGTTGAGCTTACACTTCTTCCTACCTCTCCAGGTATAGGTAGATCACTGATAATTACTGGAGATTGGCAAACATGTTGAAGAGGGACGTTTTTCCACTTCTCAGCAAGATCAACCATACCTCCTGCATCCATGAGACCATAACCAAACTTATGATTATATTGTCTCCCCCGTCCATTCGTCATCCAACCTGACTCCGCTAGTAGCGGACCTGGTCTACTCGTCATTATAACTAAATGTTGCATATCTCTCCAGGTAAGACCAGGATTAGCTTCCAGAGCAAGAGCGCATACTCCAGCAGCTATCGGAGCACTGGCAGAGGTTCCAGTATGTTGGTCTGTACAGATCTTATGAGGACGGAGTCGAGCATCTTGATCAACAGTTGCAATACTGTCGTCTTGACCTGGAGTTCCTGAGGAGAAGGTTGTTGCAAGGGTTGAGGAACACTGTTCCAGATACCAGGGCTTGAAACCAGTTTGGCTGGCACTAGATATAGATAAAGTAAATATTGAGTTTGTATATCCGTCACAGTTACAATCATCAATATGTCTTCCTCCGTTCCCACTCGCCCAAACAAATATAGATCCTCGTCCTTTCCTTCCACGTGTTACTCCGTTAAGAAAAGCTCGTTTAGCGAGAGGACCAGGTCCATCCACCGTCCTCCCATCATCCTCTGGTCCCCAGGACGCAGAGTAGATATCTATATGATCAGGGTTGAGAGAAAGAGCTCTTGCTTCGACTGCATCATTCACAACTCCGTCTAGCATTCGTACTCCGCCAATAGACGCGTTGAACGCAATCCCAACCCCACACACGCCATTGTTGGCGACCGCCGCCACCTCACCAGCACATCGTGTACCGTGCTTATTATCACCGTTATCCTGGGGCATAGGATCAGGATCACTATCATTAATATCGGTGGAGGCGAACTTGTCATAGTTCTGTGCTAGGTCAGGATGGTTGTGCTGGATTCCGTCATCTAGAATAGAGACAACTACTCCCTTCCCTGTATATCCTTTATCCCAGGCAGGTTTCACGTTCATATCAGCTCCGTTTCTCCCTCCTCCGTTGATAAACCACTGACTAGAAAACATAGGGTCGCTAAACTGCAAACCATTTCGTCGAACTATAATTTTTGATTGATTATAAATAGATTTTTCACTGTTCAACTCTTCAAATAATTCGTCCCAAATATCTGAAGCATCGCCAGCAAAGTCTCTCTTCTTCACTGTTTGATAATCCCGTTTGACTCGACGTAGTTCTTTCTGTTGTTCGAACCACGTGACTTCAGGATCATCAGTAAGTAAGAAGTGGTGATGAGTACTCGGATTCGCCGACCGCTTAGACAAGCTGCGGTGCTCGAACAAGTAATAGTTATCCAGGTCACCAATCTGACCCATGTTGTGAAATCCATACTTGAGAGCTAGTTTGTTGGCCGTTTGTTCTCCTGCAGGGACGAATACTGCAAACTCGTTTTGATAGGAGCGCGCCTGAACGCAGTTGGCCAGGCTGGAAACCAACAGGAGAACTGTTCCCGTGTCCATCCTGCTCTCAACTACAATACTGCATTTTCCGTCACTCTTGACACTCACAAAACCCTGCAGGAATGGTTTGTATCGCGCTCTCCACAAAATCTCCGGAGAACCCTGCTTCAACCCAACTTCAAGGTTACTTGAAAGTGGCAACAAACTTGACGAAACCAGGCATAAAGATGAGGCGAGGTGGCCCGGAAACTGGTATTTGTTTTAATATCAACATTTACCCCGTAAACAGTGCGGTTTAAAGATACATAGAAGAGCGGAGAACCTGATCCTAACTCTGCCTATATCTGAGTTTGAACCATGAAAGCACAGGTCGTTCACATTCTCAACATAACTGATTAATGTATTTTCAAAGAACCAGTAATTTTTAAATGTAACGTTTTCGTCAACATTTTTTCATTTCTTCATACCTCCCAGATTCATTTAAAACTTTATTAATACTCATTGTAAAAAGATTTTAAATAAACAATTCAAACAACTTTTGTTCCTCATTTATAGGTCTAAGACTGAAATCTGTACTTAGTGCCAATAATTGCGTTATTTTTATTTTACGGATTTTTAAAAATTCAGTATTCTCTAATAATTTGCTTTCCATATCTATTTTAAAAAAGGAAATATCACAAAAAATGAAAAAGTTATTAAAAATTTCAAAATTGACAAGATTTAAAAAACAACCTGTATTTAGGAGAAATCCTTGGATATGTGGCAGGTTGGAAGGATTCTAACTTCTAATAAATATGTTTATATTTAGGAGAAATCCCTGGATATGTGGTAGGTTGGAAGGATTCTAACTTCTAATAAATATGTTTATATTTAGGAGAAATCCTTGGATATGTGGCAGGTTGGAAGGATTCTAACTGCTGAAGAGTGTGAAATGAAACGAGGATTAGTCCATGGAACCTGTCCAGGGCTGGTGGAAGGGAATGAATATATGTTCAGGATTAAAGCTGTAAATATAGGAAAGCTTAGACTCGATTCTGATCCAACCAACTCCATCCTTCTTCATTTAGCCTTACTTTATTAACTATATATATATTAAATATTTTATTTTATGCACTTTACTTTATTCATATAAAAGGGAGTGCTCGAGAAAATGATAAAAAGAGTACAAGAAGATCTAGAATTAAATGAACACTTTAATTTTTATCAAATTTATCTCAAAAAAGAACTAGATGTATTCAATGGCCTCGAATATAAAATAGAAATCAGGTTTATCTCCTCTAGTATAGATTTAAACAGTTTGGTCCTCGTCCCAGTAAACTGACTAACCACACTTTGGTTAATTAAAAAGACTGTAAATAAGTGACCTTTCATGCAAAAATGGCAGTGACCAATTTATAATGGTGCGCCTAAAAACTTTGCCATTTCAAGTATGAATTAGATATGCTTGTGTTTGTCTATTTAAACCATTTTTTTCATTCGTGGGTTCTCTGAAAACGTGACTTGTGTATATCTTGCCTATAAGAAACAATGGACAAATTAGCGGAAATAAACACTTTTTCACATTTTTGACTAGATTAAGTTTTCAAGGGTACCGTTGAAAATCGGACATTGCTAATTTTGCTGGGAGGGTTACGCTTTCATTCTCTTTAAACATAAACTTTTCCCTTTTTCTCATTTATACTTTTTTGTCTTCGTCGGTGGATGCGTTTTAAATGAAACAATACAAAAATATGTGATTCAAAGTTTGTTGGGTTTTAGACCAAAACACGATTGAAATGAAATGAGATAAACCTGATTTATCCAGCCCCATGATAAGTCCCTGCCTACCGGCCAGCACAGGCAGAGAGAATGTCTGGGTTCGGCTTGAATATTTGATAAAAATTTCTCTTTACAGAAACATCCGATCAATTCTTAGTTTGACAATGGCTCTTCCTATACCTTCTTTTTACTTCAAGCTACACTATGTACTCCATAAACCCACAAGGGATGAGATTTTCATAAAGACCTACAACTCCGTAGTTTAACTTTGGACTATTAACTTATGATATAACGATTTGGTAAAAAAATATATACAAATGTAAAGATGTTCAAAATAATACTAGAAAAATTCATACAGTTGTCTCTGAAGTCCTATCCTTTGTGGATATCCCTGTATTTATACACAAAGGAATTGAGTTCTTACCACAAACTCAAATTTTCTAATCCTTATATCTTAGCAACCTGATGGTGAATACTTTTAATTTTTCAAACTTATATTATTTAATCGAACAGAATAGTTTGAAATATCAAAGGTCTACGACATTTCGTTGCAAAGATATAGGGATTATAAAATCAGAGATTGTAGCACAGACTCCCAGACCCCCCCCCCCTCTGATTACCCGGAATATATTAAAATTGAGTTTATCTGGTCCAGGTTCTAAGAATCAGTGGAACTACTCCATACCCTCGGAACCCTCAGATTCTATGATTGCTAAGATACGTTACAGTAAGTGAAACCTATTTTAAAGCAACTATCTCTAAAAGTAAATAGTCTTGCACACCCAACCGTCCAATTTTATTACGATCGTATGATTTACTTTAAATTAAAAGTTTTAGATGAAAGTAAAAAAATTCAATATTTGATTTCCTTCTACATAATTCTCATAAACATCCTTGTGCCCCTTGTTTATGGCACAGGCCAATATTATAATTTACTTATTCAAAGATTTTAAGAGTTTAAATACTGTTGCGGAAATGACTTGTTTATAAAAAGTGCAAATCATCTTAATCTAATTCCTGGCCATTAATCTTAACTCAAGTTTCAAGAATTGAAAACCATGCATACATATATACAATATATAGCATATATAAAATATATTTGTATATTTAGTTATATATACATATTAATAATACAGATTAGTAAAGAATGAATAATAAAACTACTATTTAAACTTGAAACAATAGTTTATAGCACACTGTAAAATATTAATAAGTATGTTGCTTTACAATCTAGATATGTTGGATTTTTATATTGGATTACCTTCAAGCTCTGACGCCAGTTTACGCACAAAACACTCATAGCATCTTCTATTTTTGCATGCAAATTGTAACTCTTAAAATGATTAAATCTTTTTAAATTTTCTGTTGAGATACACACGATCCAATGTAACGTGGGACACTCTGTATCAGTACTGTACAATATATTCTAGATATATCCGCACTGTTAAATATATTCTAGATGAATTCTAGATATATCAGTACTGTACAATATATTCTAGATATATCAGCACTGTACAATATATTCTAGATATATAGCACTGTACAATATATTCTAGATATATCAGTACTGTACAATATTTTCTAGATATATCAGCACTGTACAATACATTCTAGATATATCATCACTGTACAATATATTCTAGATACATTCGCACTGTACAATATTATTAGATATATATATAGCAATGTACAATATATTCCAGATAAAATAGTACTGTACAGTATATTCTAGATACATTCGCACTGTACTATATTATTAGATATATATATATAGCAATGTACAATATATTCTAGATATATCAGCACTGTACACTATTTTCTAGATATATCAGCACTGTACACTATATTCTAGATATATCAGCACTGTACACTATATTCTAGATATATCAGCACTGTACACTATATTCTAGATATATCAGCACTGTACACTATATTCTAGATATATCAGCACTGTACACTATATTTTAGATATATTAGAACTGTACAATATATTCTATATATATCAGCACTGTACAATATATTCTAGATATATCAGCACTGTACAATATATTCTAGATATATCAGCACTGTACACTATATTCTAGATTTATCAGCAATGTATAATATATTCTAGATATATACCACTGTACAATATATTCTAGATATATAGCACTGTACACTATATTCTAGATATATCAGCACTGTACAATATATTCTAGATATATCAGCACTGTACACTATATTCTAGATATATCAGCACTGTATAATATATTCTAGATATATAGCCCTGTACAATATATTCTAGATATATAGCACTGTACACTATATTCTAGATATATTAGTACTGTACAATATATTCTAGATATATAGCACTGTACACTATATTCTATATATATCAGCACTGTACACTATATTCTAGATATATCAGCATTGTACAATATATTCTAGATATATATATATAGTACTGTACAATATATTCTAGATATATCCGCACTGTACACTATATTATATATATATATCAGCACTGTACACTATATTCTAGATATATAGCACTGTACAATATATTCTAGATATATCATATAATAACTAAAATGTCCTAAAGATAAACTATAAATGTTATATTTCTGTTCAGTTAAGGCGTTTATCCATGATCCTGGAATGTATGATATTGAAATCAAGAAAGGGCAAACCTTCAGATACGATATATGGTTCGGAGGTGAACCTCCTCCTTCAGTAACCTGGGAGAGACATGATGGAGTAATAAATCCAGAGAATGATGACAGAATAACGATGGAACTGTTTGCGAAGAGAAGTGTGTACTGTCAGAAGAATACCGTGCTCACTGTTAAAAAGGTTAAAACTAGTTTAAACCTTCCGGATCTAGTATTCAGATTATGCAAGCATCTTCTACATTCTAGCATTCCATTCTACATTCTAGTATTCGATTCTACATTCTAGCATTCAATTCTACATTCTAGTATTCAATTCTACATTCTAGCATATCAATTTTACATTCTAGCATTCAATTCTCTATTCTAGTATTTAATTCTCTATTCTAGTATTCAATTCTACATTCTAGCATATCAATTCTAAATTCTAGCATTCAATTCTCTGTTCTAATATTCAATTCTACATTCCAGCTTTCAATTCTTCATTCTAGTATTTATTTCTCTATTCTAATATTCAAATCTACATTCTAGTATTCAATTCTACATACATTCTAGTATTAAATTCTACATTTTAGTAATCAATTCTACATTATAGCATTCAATTCTGCATTTTAGTATTCAATTCTACATTCTAGCATTCAATTCTACATTCTAGTATTCAATTCTACATTCTAGTATTTAATTCTACATTCTAGCATTCAATTCTACATTTTAGTATTCAATTCTACATTCTAGAATTCAATTCTACATTCTAGTATTCAATTCTACATTCGAGCATTCAATTCTACATTCTAGTATTTAATTTTACATTCTAGTATTTAATTCTACATTCTAGTATTCAATTCTACATTCTAGTATTCAATTCTCCATTCTAGTATTTAATTCTCTATTCTAGTATTCAATTCTACATTCTAGTATTCAATTCTACATTCTAGCATTTATTCCTCCATTCTAATATTCAATTCTACATTCTAGTATTCAATTCTACATTCTAGCATTTAATTCTCTATTCTAGTATTCAATTCTACATTCTAGTATTCAATTCTAAATTCTAGCATTCAATTCTCTATTCTAGTATTCAATTCTACATTCTAATATTCAATTCTCTATTCTAGTATTCAATTCTACATTCTAGCATTCAACTCTCTATTCTAGTATTCAATTCTACATTCTAGTATTCAATTTTACATTCTAGCATTCAATTCTCTATTCTAGTATTCAATTCTACATTCTAGTATTTTATTCTCTATTCTAGCATTCAATTCTACATTCTATTATTCAATTCTACATTTTAGTATTCAAATCTCCATTCTAGTATGTAATTCTACATTCTAGAATTCAATTCTCCATTCAAATATTCAATTCTCCATTCTAGTATTCAATTCTCCATTCAAATATTTATTTCTTCATTCTAGTATTCAATTCTACATTCTTGTATTAAAATTTCTTTTCTAATATTCAATTCTATATTCTAGTATTCAATTCTCCATTCTAATATTTATTTCTCCATTCTAGTATTCAATTTTACTCTGTACTTTAATAGTTATGTCTTATCTTTTTTTCTTCTCTTCTTGACAATTTGAAGTTTTCTCTTCTCTTTCTTCTATCCCCCCTTATCTCTGCAACCCTATCTCTAACAGTTGTGCCCTGGAATTCCTTAAATATATAATACACCATTTACATTACTAGCCTAGCAACTAAAGACACAGTGTGTCCCAAATAACATGGCAAACTAAAGGAGATCAAGTGTAATATTAAAAAACAGAAAACAAAATTTTTTTAACTACGCAAACAATATTGTCTACGAGAAGGTTTGATCACGATATTTTACTGAATATTCAATATTGATACATTCATATTCAATAGTATACTTCCTTCATCTTTATCATGTTTCGTGGGACACTCTGTATCTTCAAGTATATGCTGAGTCAATTAATCTGACTAACGCTGGCATTTCAAATTGCAAAACCATAATGTGTACTTTTTCTTTGTTACTTCATTATACATGATAACTGTTACAAGTATACGCAGTGATGCGTTAGATATTTCTGCGTATCTGCCTTTATGACGCACTGTACGAATGAGTAACGGTATATTTCCGTTATATTTCCATTCTCGAACTTTACACTGAGTATCTTTATTGTCACGATATATTTGCTGGACAGTCAACTAACAGATAGATAGATAGGTAGACTATCAGACAGCTGGACATATAGACGATGAGACAGCCTGTCAGATAGAGTATTAGACAGCCGGGCTTACAGAAGATTAGACAGCTAGACAGATGCACAGCTTGACAGCTAGACAGTTAGACGATTAAACAGCTGGACAGATAGACGATTAGACAGTCCGACAGATGGACTGTTACATAGTTGCACAGCTAGACGAATAGACAACGGAAAAAGATAGACGATTAGACAGTCAGACAGATGGAAGGATGGACAGATGGACAACTGCACAGGTAGACGAATAGACCGCCGGATAAATAGACGATTAGACAGGCAGACAGATACACAATTAGACGGCTGGACTTTTAGATAGTCGGGCAAAGAGACGATTAGACGATAGACGGCAAGCACAGAAATCTATACTGATCTACGTGTTGTGTAAATGTATCTATATTGGAATCTTAGATTTGTAGACATACAAATATATTGGAAAATAGATCTATAGAGATATCTAGACAGAGAGACAAATAGATTTTCTTAAAAAAAATTTTACGTTTTATTGATCTATTTCCGTTTTTCAGTACGAAATCTTGTCTAACCCTAGCTAATTAGCTATGGTATATCTAGGCTGACCGAAAGAAGGATTGTGGCAGGTACAAGATCAGGTTGACCTGCGAGGGAGGAAACTTCGAAGCAACAGGATTTGTGAACGTGCTTGATGTACCAAGTAGACCTAGAGCTTTCCAACCAGGTAAATTGGGATACATTGGAGATATTTATCTGCTAGAATTAGAGATCTACGATCAATTCAAAATAAGAACCTAATTCTAAAGATTTAATACCCTTTTCCTTAGAACATATTCCCAAATAAGACATATTCCTAAATAAGAACATATTCCTAAATAAGATCGTATTCCTTAATAAGAACGTAACTCTAACTGAGAATGTATTACTAAGAAAAACCTAATACAAAACTAGAACCTGATTCTTATTAAGAAACTAAATCCTGAATTAGAACCTTCTCCTGAATAAGAACATTCTCCTAACTAAGAACCATCTCCAAACTAAGAACCTTCTCCTAAAACTAAGAACCTTCTCCTAAATAAGAACTTCCCCCTAAAAAAGAACCTTCTCCTGAACAAGATCCTTCTTCTAACTAAGAACCTTCTCATAGCAAAGAACCTTCTCATAAATAAGAACTTCCTCCTAAATAAGAACTTTGTCATAAATAAGAACATTGTCCTAAAAAAAACTTCTCCTTACTAAGAACCTTCTCCTAAATAAGAACATTCTCCTAAAAAGGAACCTTCTCCTTACTAAGAGCCTTCTCCTAAATAAGAACCTTTTCCTAACAAAGAACGTTTTCCTAACAAAGAACCTTCTCCTAAATAAGAACTTTCCCATAAATAAGAACCTTCTCCTGAATAGGAACCTTCTCCTTACTAAAAACCTTCTCCTTACTAAGAATCTTCTCCTAAATAAGAACCTTTCCCTAACAAAGAACGTTTTCCTAACAAAGAACCTTCTCCTAAATAAGAACTTTCCTATAATAAGAACCTTCTCCTGAATAGGAACCTTCACCCTACTAAAAACCTTCTCCTAAATAAGAACCTTCTCCTATTCTAAGATGAGGTACGAGCTGAGCATGTAAAACTGAGCTGGGAAGCTCCGGAGGATGACGGAGGAACTCCGGTTCTCCGATACCTTGTTAAAATAATGGATCTCGATTACAATCAATGGTTGAATGCTTGTGAGGTAACAACTACCTTATTATGTAATTGGATACTTGGTTCAATCATTTAAGACTTTCTATTCAAAAACAGTTTGGTATTTTTTTTCTTTTTTTCAGGGGAAGGGGGTATCTTTCTAACTATGTGATAATTAAGGGATGCCAAAAAATAGTTTTCAGGTCCCTCTTCAGTTTATAAACAAGGTTAAACTGGTATTTTAAAGCAAAAAAAACTAAAACTGCGAAGCATCTGATGTCCCAATAAACTTATGTCTATGATTTATTGGAACTTTTTGATCCATTTACAGATCTCATTAGGTCACAGTATACAACTTTTGATTCTAATGATTTACATTTTTCAAAGTTTTTATCCTAAGGCTAGAGAAAAAACCCTAATCACCTTTTTTTGGAACACCCCGTATCTATCTATCTATGCATCTGGTTCAGGTGAATGCTGCTACTACCCAATGTACTGTAAAGAACCTGAAGCCAGGGCATCTCTATAGGTTTGAGGTTTCAGCAATTAACAAGGAAGGAGAATCTCTTCCAACACAAACCAAGGATCCAGTAACTGCTGAAAACCCGTACAGTAAGTTTAAATTCAATCCTAGTAATAAATCCTTGCATCCTAGATATCAAACCTGATATCCTAGGTATTACGTCTGATATCCTAGATATTACGTCTGATATCCTAGATATCAAACCTGATATCCTAGATATTACGTCTGATATCCTAGATATTACGTCTGATATCATAGATATCAAACCTGATATCCTAGATATTATGTCTGATATCCTAGATATCAAACCTGATATCCTAGATATTAAGTCTGATATTCTAGATACCAACCCTGGTAACCTACATATCTACCCTGGTATCCTAGATGCCAGCCATGGTATCCTAAATACCAGCCCTAGTATCCTACATATCTACCCCGGTATCCTAGATACCAACCCTGGTATCCTAGATACCAACCCTGGTATCATAGATATCAACCCTGGTATCCCAGATACAACCCCGGTATCCTAGATATACCTGGTATCCTAGAAACCAACCCCTGTATCCTAGATAGCAACGCTGGTATCCTAGATATCAACCATGGTATCCCACATATCTACCCTGGATATAGATATCAACCCTGGTATCCCAGATACAACCCCGGTATCCTAGATATAAACCTGGTATCCTAGATATAAACCACCAAGCCTGGTATCCTAAATACCAACCCCTGGTATCCTAGATACCAACCCTGGTATCCTAGATACCAAACCTGGTATCCTAGATACCAACCCTGGTATCCTAGATACCAACCCTGGTATCCTAGATACCAACAGATCCCAGATATGCTAACCATACTATATCAGATAACATCTCTAAAATGAACGTAGACCTATAACTATTTTCAAAGGGACTGATTAGGTAAAATGAAAGGGGGGATGAATAGGCTAAAGCCTAGAAATTCTAGGCGTTAATTGACCAATAATAATTCTATCTGATTACATATATATGAGTTTTTGTTTAACGTGGACACGGTTTTTTTTTATCAATTTCTAGAGACAGATATAACTATTATTGGTCACGATCAACGCTTAAAATTTCTAGAAATTAGCCTATACCCCCTTTCATTTTACATTAGCAGTCCCTTTAAAGTTAGTTATTTTTGCACAGTTTTCACAGTTTATGCAGTTTATACCGAAAATATCAAAGTTTACATTTCGCTAAAATTACAAAACGTCCAAGATAAAAAATGTCGAAAATGTCCAAAGTAACAACATGTCCACAGTTCTTTTTATTATTTTTACTTTTGTTTAGTTAAATAATGTACATAAAATAATGCCTTTACAATTAGCCTTTCATTTTGGTCATGCCATTTTCTGGGTAGAGCGCTGCGGCTAGTATTAACTAGCGGGACCCTTCACATGATATAATGGACATTTTGTAACTTTGGACACTTTGTAATTTCGGACATTTTTTTGTCGTGATAATCATTGGTCTTTTTCATTCTTGTTATGTTGAACGTTTCACCGACCACAGAGTATATAGATGATAAAAGAGATGCTGAAAACATCTAGGCTTTAAAAATAAAGGGTTCAACGACATAGGGTCAAACGACAAAGGGTCAAACGACAAACGGTCAAAAACGCGACAAAGGGTAAAACGAGAAAGGGTCAAAATAGAAAAAAATATTTTATGTATTATTTCAGGGTTAGGTTAGGTTAAACCAATTTCTGGGCCGAGCGCTGCGGCTATGACAGGCTAGGGGGCCGAGCGCTGCGGCTATTAGTTCAAATGAACATAAAAAATAACTTAAAAATATGTATTATTTCATAAAAATAGTTTGAAATTAACCAAAAATAGACTAAATGAAATTTTGCCCGTTTGTCGCACTTTTTAATCCTATGTAGTTTTACCCTTTATCGCGTTTTTGACCGTTTGTCGTTTGACCATTATGGCATTTGACCCTAGGTCGTTTAACCCTATGTCGGTGAATCAAATAAAGATATCTATTGAATAGTTTGTCATAAGAAAAAAACTTGGTCGATTTTAAAAATCTGCAAAATTTACTTTGAATGATTACGCCTTTTAAAGATTGTGCACTTTAACGTTATCTTGCTAAAACAAACATTATAATAATTTTTCTACTGTATTAATATATGTATAATTTTTGCATGAGTATATGCAAAATTAAACAAACGTTTTATTTTAACAAAAATTTACGTTTGCCTTGTCTGTTTTTTTTTCAATAAACATCGAAAATGCTTAACGTTGAGTGGCCTAATTTTTTTTTTAAATGGTTAGCAACATTTATTTAACAACTTGCAGATTTTATCACAAAAAAAATCATTTTTAAACTGAAAAAAAAACTTTCTCTAAGTTTGATATTCCATGTTTGAATAAAGTATAATGGTTGCAGGAAATGTGCATGAGCTGCTGCCTAATGTCCTAAATGTATCGGAAAACCCTAAAACTGAATAAATATCTGCAGTTAGATCTCTACATCTATTTAGAGCCTCCTAGTGAGCCACGTGAGCCTGGAATAGTAGATTTCGACAACAAGTCTGTCACCCTTCGGTGGAACAAACCTGTGGATGACGGGGGGAGACCTATCACACACTTTGTTATTCAGAAGAAGGATCAGTTTGGAGGTAGGAGTCTAATAATAATCTCTTATAGGGCCGGACAGAATTTAACTAATTTGAATTGTCTACTGCCGGTTCAAATTTGACTCACCGATTCAAATCCTTCCTTAATTTTTAAGTTCGAATCGGCGGTTCAAATTTGAACTGGCAATCGGTAGTTCAGCGACGGAGCTCAAAATAATCATATTCGGTCCCAGGAAAATTAATCTAACCTTGGAAATTTTCAGGATTTTTAAAGAAAATAAATATTTATGGGGATGTTTAAAAGTTTTATAATAGATAATATTATTCAAGGTAGAAATGTAGTATTTGGATGAATGATGGTTTGGAAATAGATAATATTATTCAAGGTAGAAATGTAGTATTTGGATGAATGATAGTTTGGAAATAGATAATATTATTCAAGATAGAAATGTAGTATTTGGATGAAAAAGATAATATTATTCAAGGTAGAAATGTAGTTTAGTTTAAATAAGTTTAAGTGAGATTGATCTGTATTTAGGAAGTTTTGTTTAGAAGTAGGGAAGTGTTTATATTTAGGTTTGTTTAAAATTAGGGAAGTCTTTATATGTAGGTTTGTTTAGAAGTAGGGAAGTATTTTTATGTAGGTTTGTTTAGAAGTAGGGAAGTGTTTATAATTAGGTTTGTTTAGAAGTAGAGAAGTGTTTTTATTTGGTTTGTTTGAAAGTAAAGATGTGTTTTTGTGTATGTAGGTTAGTTTAGAAGTAGGGAAGTGTTTATTAATTAGGTTTGTTTAGAAGTAGGGAAGTGTTTATATTTAGGTTTGTTTAGAATAGTGAAGTGTTTATGTGTAGGTTTGTTTAGAAGCAGGGAAGTGTTTATATTTAGATTTGTTTAGAAAAAGGGAAGTGTTTTTATGTAGGTTTGTTTAGAAGTAGAAAAGTGTTCATAACTAGGTTTGTTCAGAAGCAGGGAAGTGCTTATATGTAGGTGTGTTTAGAAGTAGGGAGGTGTTTAGAATTAGGTTTGTTTAGAAGCAGATAAGTGTTTATATCTAGGTTTGTGGGATGTGTTTATCGATGTACATTCAGCTTTCAGAGAAGCAACAACTAGTTCTTACTAGGCGCTTCTAAAAGTATTCAGAGATACAGGGTGAGAGAGAGAAAATGGCAAACGAAATAACTTTAGCAAGGGGTGTAAATGGGGGGGGGGGGTTTACACCCCTGCATACAAATAGAAAAGAAAAAACGAAACTAGCTTATCCTACAGGGGAGTAGCCTGTTGAATATAATATAGAATAAAACAAGACTCCATCTTCAGCCTGGTGCAGTTGAAAGAAGGAGTTTAGCCCCTGATGGGTATACAAGCCATGCACAACGATACCAGTTTTTTACTTGACCAGCTGTGAGGACTGGACTGCTGTGGAAGATTCCTCTCAATTGGGCTTTAAGGCTTACATTTTGCATAAGGGGTGCAGCTATGGGTTTTCCTTAAAATTCCCCTTTGTCAGAAAGACTATAACAGAAGGAACACAGGGAGCAAGCCCCTATACCCTTCCTCCTACAAACCTCCTTATCTCTCTCCTACCTGCTCCACAACTTAATGTCAAAAGAACTTTTTGGAGAGGCCTCTAAGTGTAGAAACAAGAAACAAAATGCAAGAAGAAAAAAGAAAATTGAACAGGAAAAATTGGCAGAGAAATCTCTTGATTTTGTCGAAATGAAGAACAAGAAATGTAAAAATCTCAAAATATTTTCATCTGACATCATAAAAATATCTAAATTTATTGTAAAACTTAATTAAAATAGATTATTAAAGTTAAAAATATGTTGGTTCGTTTAAAAGCAGGGAAGTGTTTATAATTAGGTTTGTTGAGAAGTAGGGAAGTGTTTATAATTAGGTTTGTTGAGAAGTAGGGAAGTGTTTATATTTAGGTTTGTTTAGAAGTAGACAAGTTTTTCGGTTGTAGAAGAGTTGTATGGAGATAAGAAAGTTGTGAGGTTTTGTCGGAATTAGTTGGAGAGAGGAATTTCATTTGTTCATTAGTTCTTCGAAATAAATTGCGACAAACTCTAATTTTCGAATCCATATAAATTTGCAACCTGAAGGTGTGAACCTTTGATATTTCAAGCTTAGATTATTTCAACTAACAGAATTCATAGTTTTAAGACATCGGGTTGCAAAGATATAGGAATTAGAAAACCAGAGTTTGTGGAAAAGACTAAATTCCGTTTGCTTTGATTTATATATAAACAAAAAATTCTAACAAGATGCCATGGATAAACGTCTGAAAAAAGTAGATTAAACATTTTTATCTTATCAATTTAAATAATGTTTTTTTTCAATTTCTCTAGGTTGGTTTGATGCTTTGATTACTAACGATGATCACTGCTGCGCTACTATTGACGAGCTTGAAGCTAGGGTTCCAGGGTTGAGTGAGGGTAAATGGTATCAGTTCAGGATTGTAGCTGTAAACAAGGCTGGAGAATCCTGGCCAAGTTTTGAAACTAAACCTCATCTCTGTAGACACAAAAACCGTAAGTTTTCACAAAATATGTTAAAAATGTAATTTTTGACACATTGTTTTGTAATTTGGGCCCGATCAGATCAGCCGTTTTGACGTTTATTGGATACAAACGGACAAACAAACAGACAGTCAGAAAAGCAAAGTATAAATATTAGGATCATTTTTCAATTTGACCTGTTATCTAACAATCATAATGATTTCATTAAAACTTTTTATTAATTTTCTAATATTTAATTAAGAATACTAAAACAAAATATTGCATTTGGCTTAAAAGGTGAATCTTCAATATTCACCATTTTGTAAATTATACTGAAGATACATTATTTAGAGACTATCACTTGTGACATGTTTCGGAAGGGGGGGGGGGATTTAAAAGCAAGATTCGATCGAAAAACACCAACGTAGGGCAAACTACAATAATTTATTGCAGTAAATACAATAAATAAATAAATTACAGTAAATATCTATCTGGAACTTCTTAGATAGGCATGGGTGATTTCCTAATTTATAATAAAACTATTGTCAAACAATACATTTAGGAATTAGGTTTAAAGGACTGCAGAAAGTGTAATTTCAAGTGACCTTCCATGAACAGGTGACAATGCCCGATTCACAACAGTACCCTTAAAAGCTTTGTCTGATGATAAAATTAGATATAAATGTATTATAATTTTCTGCCAAACCTAAAAAACCGACGATATCTTCAACATTATTGATCAGATAAATGTTTTAAGGGTACCGTTGTGAATCTGAGATTCACATCTTTGCATGGAGGGTCACTTGAAATTATGCTTACAGTCTCTTTAATGTTTAAAAGTACTTATTGATAAATGTTTAGTTGCTCCGACTATAGATAAAGGAGCAGGAGGATCTAAGTCTGTAAAGGTGAACAGGTTGACCTGCTGGAGGATTAATGTGAAGGGAGAACCTCCTCCAACCTTCCTCTGGAAGAAGGAAGGAAAGGAGATTACTTCTGATGAAAAGTATCAGGTGGAGTTTTTCTTCAGATTTATTGTGATTTATAAATAATTTTTTATTTGTCAAAAACAGTATGTACTAATTATAAGTATAACGTTAAAAAGACCTCCATATTTTGATGAAATTGAAATATAAAGCTGATATTCTTTTGATCTTACAAAAAAGGCAGACAACATTTTAGAAATCCCAGAACTCCGGAACATCGCGATTAATGATTTTTGTAAATAAGTTTTCACAACTGAATCCATGCAAATCAAAAATGCCTTTTTTGGACCTCTCTCTACTGGAACAAAAAAATGTAAGCAAAAAATAACTTTAATAATTGTTTAACTTCAGGTAGAGACTATAGAGTACCAGGGAGGATCCACTGCAGTTCTTCAAATTCTGAAAACTCAGGTTAGTTCAAGTTTTGACTGAGTGATTTTTCCCAAAAAATAGCTTTCGCCCAGAAGGGGTTGAATTGCAAGAACGTCTTAGAAGGGTAAAAAATATGAAGAATGCATCTACTCACTATTCAGTTAAAGGATACTGCAGGAACCTACTCACTATTCAGTTAAAGGATACTGAAACCTACTCACTATTCAGTTAAAGGATACTGGAACCTACTCACTATTCAGTTAAAGGATACTGGAACCTACTCACTATTCAGTTAAAGGATACTGGAACCTACTCACTATTCAGTTAAAGGATACTGAAACCTACTCACTATTCAGTTAAAGGATACTGAAACCTACTCACTATTTGTTTAGTTAAAGGATACTTGAACCTACTCATGATTTTTTTAGTTAAAGGATTCTGGAACCTACTCACTATTTATTTAGTTAAAGTATACTGGAACCTACTCACTATTTGTTTAGTTAAAGGATACTGGAACCTACTCACTATTTGTTTAGTTAAAGTATACTGGAACCTACTCACAATTTGTTTAGTTAACGGATGCTGGAACCTACTCACTTCAGGCTTTCAATAGAAATGGTACAGATAAGGTAATGTAAATTCAAATCACTATTTTATTTTTAAAATATATGCAGATGTAATTTCAAGTCAGCAATTAGTGGCATTTCCAATTCAAAACAAAACAACATCCGTTCTCTAGTATTTTTTAGCTCAAAATTTAATGCTTTCGGGATTCAGGCAAAGTTCTAAGAGTACCAATGTGAATTGGACATGTGACATGCTACTCTATAAATGAATGGTCACTTAAAATGATGTCCACACTCCACAGTCTCTTTGGTTAAGATGAATATTGAATATGTTTAAGGTTGAACTGAATATTCAATATGTTTAAGGTTGAACTGAATATTAAATATGTTTAAGGTTGCACTGAATATTAAATATGTTTAAGGTTGAACTGAATATTAAATATGTCTAAGATTGAGATGAATATTGAATATGTCTAAGATTGAACTGAATATTAATATTGAATATGTTTAAGGTTGAACTGAATATTAAATATGTCTAAAATTTAGCTGAATGTTGAATAAAATATTGAATATGTTTAAGGTTGAGCTGAGTATTGAATATGTTTAAGGTTGAACTAAATATTAAATATATTCAAGGTTGAACTTGATCTAATTGTACTGGAAAGTCAGCATGATAATGATTGTGACATGTTCCGAACTGGAAGCTTGGAATGCAACTGCACAAGCTCTTTCAGGTTTTTGATTTTTTATAATTTCAATGGTTTATATAATCTTCATAATTAATATAATCGAACCAACTCCCTTAAGCTTTGTGCAAAATTCGACATATCAATAATTTTGATTTTCTTTTCAGAACTTCAGAACTGAGCCCTCAGCTACAAATTGCGGTCAACTTCGGTGAAGAAATCCTTATGCAATAAAATCAAATTTGTCGTGTCACAGCTTTTTTTGGTCATTGACAGATACTTATTGTAATTAGTTCATTTCAAGTATATTCTCATTCAATTGTAAAAAAGCTTAAAAGAGAATATATTTTTAATTTTGCATGAAATTTTCAATTTGAAAAAATGTGGGTCAATTATACACCTTATTCAAATATTTTCAATTATCAATCTTTAAATGTCACGGGTTTAAAATATTTTTTATCAAGTTGAAAGTTATTTTTTCTTTATTTACTGGATTTTCAATTAATATGGAACTACGGAACCAAGTTTTGATATCTACGACGGTTAATAAATATCGTCTTACTGGTTCAACTTTCTTTTAACCTTCTTTAAAATATCAGGAATTTCACAACATTTCGAATAAATTTTGTTTGCTTGCTTGTAAATAACTAAATATCAAACTGGTTTAACGATTTCAACGGTGCCTGACACCATCTGTACAGTGTACATTGTACATATTTTAATTTATAATTATTTTCAGCTAAATGAGAAACATCCAATTTATTCGATCAGTTCAACATGCCCACAGACAAAACCTGAATTCCCAAATTTGCAGAAAACTGGTTCCGGATTCAGTTTTGTCTGTTCCAAAGACAGGTTTAAGGATTCCACAACGTTATAATGTCGTCTTTAAAATTAAAGACGATCTATATATTTTCTAAATAAACGGACAAATACCTAGCTGTCAACTAGATATAAAATCCAACCGTATGCTGTTAGTAAATATTCATATTTAATGTAAATAAAACGTGCTGTTTGTAGGAATGAGTTAAATTGAGAAATAAATCTGTTTAAGTTTTCTTATATTTTCTGAACGTAACAGTTGGATAACATAGATTAGGCCCTCGGGAAAACTATAGGATCAAGGAAGTTCTAGAAACAGCTTTGTGAATGAGAAAGTACAGAGTTACCCACAAAGGATGAGACTTCAGAGACATTTGTACAGAATTAATACACTCGGAATTTCAAGTCGTCTTTACAGTTTCATCTTTTGTGGGTAAACCTGTAGATTCGGTAGTTCAACTAAGGGTATATATGTAGAAAGTTGAAGAGGCTGAAGGAAAGTATTTATAATCTCAAAATGCCCATGGGAGCTAGAAGAGGAAATGAAGAACTATCGCATTTATGATCTTAAAGTGTCAAAAGTAAATTTAAATCCAACAATAAAACCAAAAATCAGAAATTTCTTAATTTTGTAATGTACGAAGAAAAGTTTGTGACAGGCAAAGTAAAAATAGAAACTAAGAACACCCCGCTAAAACCTATTATTTCTTCAGTGAGAGTACTGTAGATCACTACAGTACACACTGAAGCTTAGTTTAGGGTAAGAGAAGGTGGCGCCTTCTGACTTTGCTTGTCTTGCTAATTTGAATACTGTGAATGCAGAACAGAAGACAGTTTAACCCCTAGAACTCCGGAGACATCGAACGAATTTATAAAATTTCGTCTTGACAATTTTTCAATGGCATTAATATTACCTAAATCTTAGTAATTGTGAAAATAGATAAATTACCGTGAAATATGCAGGAACAGTTTAAAGAGCTCCATATAACTTTTCAATCAAAAAACTAAATATCTGCAGGATTCCATTATCAGAATCCGACATTTTATAAATTTTTTCGATGTTTTCAAAGTTCTGGATTAAACTGTATTAAACCCAAAATCTGGAGAATAATTGCTATCTTAATATGTGTCAAAGTAAAATTATCAATTTTTGAAATTATTTGAAATTATTTGAAATTATTAGAAATTATTAGAAATTATTAGAAATTATTTAAAATTATTTAAAATTATTTGAAATTATTTGAAATTATTTGAAATTATTTGAAATTATTAGAAATTATTTAAAATTATTTGAAATTATTTGAAATTATTTGAAATTATTAGAAATTATTTGAAACTACGACAACAAAAGAATGAACTTAAACGATCAGCTTAAATTGCCGGAAACCTAACTTTCAAAATCTGATTGTATCACTCATCTTTTTTACGAATAACTAATCTGAATATTATTAATATGTATATTTACATCATACATATATATATGTGTGTGAGTATAGTTTATATATATTTTTGTAGATTATAAAACGTACAATATATATTTTTTAAAAGACTGCCGGATTATCTATAATTGAGTTGACAGCTCCATGCTAGTTAGAATTCATCAAGTACGTCTTAGTTGAGAGTTGATATAGGAGAAGGTTTATGTTGATCTACAAGTTTCTGCCATATATCTTGGAATGCACAAATCCGAGGAATTTTCTAAAATATGTTTTAGAATCAAATCCTAAATATTTGATCAAATAACGAAGATTATATCAAGATAACAGAATCAATACAATTTTGATTAAATTCAAAGCTTGAAACTTTTGAACGGACAGAACTAGCTTAAATTTCCCACTTCAGGTCACATTCCCAGTCCACTTATTTTTTTCTAAAATACGCGAGATAATTTCTAATTTTTACTTTGTTTTCGTCACTAAATTCATGAAAAATCCCTTTCAGTAGTATTTATATATTTCTAGTTTTGTATAAAATCTCATGAATCCAGTGTTTATTTTTATATGTTTATGTGTATCATTAAACCGGGAGAACCCCAACATTTTAGATCAAGGACGGAGTAAGGAGCAGTTTAGGTATTTGGGAAACTAGATTCAAATTTTTAGTAAAATACAAAAAAATATAAAGATGTTTAAAAATAAAAGACAAGTTATTAAGTTTTCTATGTTTTTCTTTTCCATTTAAAACTGAGATAAAATAAATTTCAATTATAGCCTTTATTATTTAATGAGAATTAAATCTTCTCCATGTTAATGAATAACCTGTTCAATCTGGTTCCTGGAGTAAACGGTCCGTATTCTCCCTAGTCCTAGATCTCATCAGTTCCGGACACAAGGAGGACTCCCTGAGCAAAATAAACTTTTGAGAGGAGTTTGAGAAAAACCAGGTTTAGAGAACAACTTAATGGGATTAGAGCCTGAATTGGGGTTAGTAAAAAAACTGACCGTAGAGTTAGAGAGATTATAAAGAATATACCGGGTTTATAGAGAAGAAATCAGAGTAAGAGAAAAACTTTGAATATTGCGTATTTCTAAACTAAATTAACCTTATTAATTTTACACTATGAAAATATTCTCCTACCTAACTTTTGTGGAGCGTCTTCTTTCTCCGTTTCTCCTTAGTTTAACCCGTCCCATATCCATCAAGCTCTGGAATAGACCAGCATCTACTTCAGTCTCCGGTATAGACTGACCGTTCATTAGTTGAACTGTTTGCTCAGAAACATTCCTGGAAACCTTCTTCTTCCGTCTCTTCTCCTTCTCCTCAGGTTCTACTGCAGGAAGGGTGGATTCTAACGGAATATCTTCTCTTCTCCGTCTCCGCCTGTGTTCGACCCGTCCCACCCCTTCGGTTTCATCCGACGGAGCAGGCAAAACAGGTTGAATATCTCTGTCTTCCCTGCTCCTAGTTCCATCCAACCTGGACACCAGGCTCTCTTTTTCTCTTCTTCTCCTTTCTCTGTGTTCTCCATCTTCTCTGTGTCTTCGTTCTCTTGGTTCTTTCCCTTCCACCTCGTCCTTCTCCTCTCGTCTTCTCCTATGTTCTCTGTGCTTCTTCTTTTTTCTGCAAACAGAAAATAGTAAAAATATTTTTACAGCAGTAGTTGCGTCACAAAATTGCACTTATCGCAAGAGTAAGTGTTTTTGTTTTGTATGTTTTGTTTCAAGTGTGCAAATGTAGTTTTAGAAACAATATTTAAACTGATCAATTTATCTATTGTCATTCATTCCATGTTTACAAAGGAATTGAGTTTTTGCCACAACCTCAAATTTTCTAATTACTGTATCTCTGCAACCAGTGAGAATAAACCTTTGATATTTCAAACTTAGATTATTTGATCTAACAGAATTAATAGTTTGAAATATCTAAGGTCTACGACATTGGGTTGCCAAGATATAGGGATACGAATATTTGAGTTTGTGGCAAAAACTCAGTTCCTTTTAAATTTAAATTTTGAATTTAAAAGCGATGCAAATTTTCAAATCAGAGATGTCATATTTCACGTATTTGGTATCGCTAGGATGAAAAAATCTAAAAATTTAAAAGGAATATCTGATTTTTTAATTAAGTTTGCGCGTTTTCTGCAAGGTAATATTTATTCTTTCTATAGCTAAGACTATTTCTTTACCAAAAATGTAATGACACCATTAGATTCTCCTTTGCACTTCTAGATTATCTACTTTATCTTTTATTTTACAAAATCTTTACTTAACTCCCCCCCCCCCTCCATAGCTCCCCACATTCATCTCCTTTCTATCCAACATATACCTTCTTATATTTATTACAGATTTAATTTAATCAAAATTAGGCGTGGAAAATCCTATTAACATTCTTCAAAATAGATTATGCGATAAAAAGTGAAAGCTTACCTGGGTTCATCTATCTCCCCGAGCAGTAGGTTCAAATCACCTTTGGAAGAGTTCTTTACAAGCTCATGGAGCTTAACTCGGGATCTATTCCGCTCCTTCGCTTCTCTTTTAAACTTTAAGGTTTGCTGAGCTCTTTCACGAGATGTTCTAAACTCAAGAGCGAACTCGGATATAGTTTTACACACATGATTCACCTTAAACTCATGAGTCTGACTCTTTGGTATTCCCAACCAGATTAAAAACTCTTGAAAACTTTTCTTTAAAATTTTGTTGATTTTCTGCATAACGATAATTCTCTCTGCAGCGTCGGTTAGAAATTCCGATATTTTGTTCTTGTTTCCTCCCTCTCCATCTCCGTGGCTTATATCGAACTTTGTTATTATTTTTAAATAATCCCAGGCGCTCTTACACTCTTCTTCCATCCTTATCAGGGTAGAAGAAAGCTCTTCAAAGTCTGTTTTTGATGCTCTAGTGACTGGTCCTATCTCGGAGTAAAGATCACTAAGGTTTGGTATGCTTTCCAGGAGCCAGAATGTGAGATGATACATCATGGAATGTTTGTGAACCGTGTCCTTGACTTCAGTAACCTTGGCCAGGTAATCAATCTGAAATCCTTTAGACTCGGTTCCGTTCAGAAAGTTTCCTATTTCAAGAATAACACTAAGAATAGCGTTAAATGTAACACTAGACTTAAGTATATCCAGGCCCTGCTTGAGATCCCCTAGAGGTTCACATATTTCCTTCTCTACAACAACAAAATCAAGTTTAAACGCCCAGAGCCTGAGTCTAGCCTCTAGTCCTGAAATAGAACTGAGCGTGATCAAGAACTGTTCTGCAGTTCCCAGGGGAAGCTCCGGGGTCTGCTCCTGGGCCTCCTCTATCCTACTGATCTCCTCCTCACTGGGAAGCATCGTCAGTAGCTTCTCAATCCCCTCCTTGTTTATGATCGAACTATCCATCTTCATCACAGACTCTTTTATAATCCTACACAAAAATAAGTTCAAAAACAATAAAAAATCGAAAATAAAATAAAATTGAGATTTTTCTTTAAACCACTCTTCAGAAACCTGACAGTATCATTTTACAGGTAAGATAATCCCTAATCCTTCTTACACTGGGAAATAGGACCTGGAGCTAGGACAGGGATTCTCACACTCTTTGTTTACATTAAAAACTAATCTGTATACTTACAAAAATAAACAAACAATTTGAGTTAAAGCAATTCTTTTTGTTTAATTTCTCCGAAAGGCAAACCTCAACATCAAGTTAGGAAAAGTAGAGTTAATTCTACAGACTGCTAACAATATATAGTTTTACTGCAGAAACTTTTTATCTGAGAATCCAAGGAGAGTTTTTTTCCCGGAAGTTTTCATGCAGGCCAAGTGCTACAGAGTAGGGACAGGGTCAGGGAAAGTAAAAACTAGCTCGGAGACAAACCTTGTTATAAATTCAAAAACTGTATTTCTCTGAATGAATGAAGTTTAAATGAGCACAAGGATGGGACAAACTCCGAAAACTCCTACTCCTACCAGTTCTAACAATACAAGGTAAAAGTAGAATATTCCTCTAGTCGAGTTGCATAAATAGAATTCCTGCTTTCTAAATACTAATGTTAACTCACAAACAGAACATTATTCTTACATTCAAATTCAAATTAAGCTTTGCAATACTCTAGATCGTAAACCACTAATAATCAATGTTTAAAAATCTAAGATTAGATCATAGATCATAGATCATAGATCATAGATCAAAGATCATAGATCATAGATCATAGATCATAGATCATAGATCATAAATAAAAGATCATAGATCGTAGATCATTACAGATAGAGATTAGAGCGCCAACGTTTATCCCTGGCTATAATTCTCTTAAATTTCGTAAATGTTCCGAAAAGAGGAAAGGAACTGATTACTCGCATCAAACTATGTTCTTCTAATCCCTTTATCTTTACAACATGATGGTGTAAGCTTTTGCTATTTCAAATGTTGACCATTTAAAGCTAATAGAATTCATTGTTTGGAATATCAAAGGTCTACGACATCAGGCTTCAAAAAGATAATAATTAGAAAATTTGATTATAATCTAATTTTCTAATTATTATGATAGTACAAGGAGAGTAATCAGTTCTTTTATGAGGTTTTAATATTACCTGGGAGGTGGTAGTTTAGTCATCCCAATATTTATAAAGTTTGATCTCTTGTGTTCAAGAACTACAATTTCTCTGACGGGACCAGTTTGAATCTTACTTGTCTCCTTCACTATAGTTTCCTTGCCCCTGGATTCAAACAAGTATTCCAGAACCTTGTGATCTACAGAGATAGGAAGGAGTTCGTCCCAAACCGTATTTACTCCATCCTGTCTCTGTCTTAACTCTCTCCAGAACAATTTTATTGTTTTCTTAGTTTTTCTATAATTAGAGATAGAGTTCAATGTTTTATCTTTGGGTACCATGGGTAGGGGTGTAGGTAGTCCCGTAGATCCGGGTGGGGGTGGAGCCTTGGGAGGAGCAGGGGGAGGAAGTGGAGGAGGAACTGGAACTCCATTCATGTTTTTATTCTCTTGTTGTTCCTCCTCCTCGTACTTGAGGTCCGTAAAGTCAAGATCACAGATAATTAATGGACGATCAGATTTGGTTTGTATTTGCTGCCATTGAAGTTCTCCTTCCCGTTCATCTGGTTGCGGACTCTCTGGTGGAACAGGGCTCCCGGTCTCACCCTTGCTGATCTTAGCGATAAAAGCATCCTTGGCTTTCTGTAGGAACCCGCTCAGTGTTAAACTCTCTGTGAGTTGGTTTAGAGAATCTCCTGATGGACTGACAGGTAAACCATTCTTTGCGAGTATCCTCTTGAGATCATTGAACCCAACCTCCTCGATATCTCCCTGATTATCTGCTTCTGCGTTTTTAACCTGGGATATTTTGTATCTCAGAGATTTACGGGGCTTGTAGGAGTTTGTTTTTGTTCTTAACGAGGTTCTGAGTCGGAGAGATGAATCCTGATACAAAGCTGAAATATCTTCCTCCGTCACTTGTTCTCCGTCCTCCTGTTTCAGTGCTACGTTATACAGCTGAATCTCTTCAAGGAGCGAGTTGGGGAAATTATCATCGCTCGTCATCTCAGTAATATATTCTATACCTAGATCCTCCATGTAATCAGTCTGCTCGTAGAATGTATTCTGATCATCTATCTCATATAACGTTTTATTCACGAGCGTTAGAGCAAAGGTGGCGAGCTCAGGGTCAAAGTTTTCATTGGTCATTAATTTGATGAGATAACTCCAAGGGATTCCTTCGTCCTGTGTTGCTACGTTGTTGATTGCTTGAAGTAGAATGAGGTAGTTGGACTCGTTATAATCTATAAAAACAAGAAGTAACTTGATAGCAGTCTTAACTACCAGCTTATTTTGAGAGGAAATCAGCTTATAGAGTAACTCAATAGCAGAAATATGTTCCATAACTCCTTTCATCCCATCAACATAAAGCATCAGTTGTCCTAGAGCCCGGAGAACAAAGTTCTGTAGTTGTGATTCGTTCTGATTTATCCCTAGATCTACTAGTCTAGTTAATCCTCCTTCCTCCACAAATTCAAAAACTAAATCAGATTCGGATTGAAACAGAGATTTAAGGGAAAAGAGAACTTGTTTCAGCGCAGTATCGTCGGATTCATTCAACTTTTGTACAAGGTTTTTAGCTTTGGTTTTCATCTTATTCTCAGTTTGGGGGTTCTCCAGGTCCTGAGGGGATACTTGGTCAGAAGTTTCTAGTTCCTGGAGCAAGGGTTCTTTTCCTATCTCAACCGTTGCATCTTTTAGCCAATCTCTGTAACCATGGTACTCGGAGTAAACGTTCTCCACAACCTTGATTTCATCAAAGTTTGCATAATCCTGGTCATCAGAGTCATCTGAATCCTCAACCTTCTTTGCAGGTTTAGTTGGTATACTGGGAATTATCTGTTTCATACAATCCATAATCCATCCTGCTTTTTCATCCTTCTCTTCTTGGTTTGGGATTTCTTCTTTTACTGATTCAAACTGCTCTTCTTCTGGACGTTCATCATTATCACTGTAATAATATTCCCAGTCGCCTTCTTCTTCTCCTTCCTCCTCCTCATCCTCCTCTTCATCTTCCTCCTCTTCCTCCACTCCTTCCTCTTCATAATAATCTTCATTCTTTGTAGCTTTCTGTTCCGACCCTTCCTCCTCGTTTATGTGTTCTCCTTTCTCTTCCGTTTCCTCATCCTCGTCCTTCTTATTTTCCCACCATGGCGCGTCATCAAGATATTTGGATGAATGTTTAGGTGTAGGATTAGTACTCAGATCACCACCCGGAGCTTCTTTAGCTTCCTTGATATCTCCGACCTCAACAGTCGCCTCCTGTTCGAACTCTACAGGGGATCCATCGTATGCAAAGAAATGAGAAGTTCTAGATAATAGATCATCAATATCAACTGTTGCTCCAATAAAAGTGTTTGCTTCATTTTGTTTCTCTTGTTCTTCATGTTTATCTATAGTATAGGATGGTTTTGGATCATTAATTGTAATACCTATTTCTAGCCGTCCGTTTAATATTTTTTCAGAGTTATCTCCCTCCTCCTCTTCCTCTTCTTCTTCCTCTTCATTTTTATCCTCCTTTTCTTCCTTATCATCTTCCTTTTTATTAATTGTTTTCGTCTCGAACTCATAGACTTTATCAGGAGGTTTTACTTCTTCTTCTTCTTTGTCTGAATCCAGATCCATTGAGTCCAGGTAACTGAGTGGATCTTGATTTAATTGTTTCTTTCTTGAAGAGTATTCAGACTCGTAACCGTTGGTAGTATTGGTTACATTGCTAGTATCACTGGTCGAGTTACCATTAAGAGTTTCGAATCCAGTAGGAACTGGAGAATGTCCGTATCCGGAGCTTGAGTTGGAACTATGAAGCCTATCACTGTACCTGAATGGTTTTCTCTCCTCTAAAGGTTCCGGTTCTTTAACTCCGTTTGAATAAGATTTCGGTGTGCTGGCAGGTTCTTGGTTTGGAAGGAATCCCGTCATACCGGCCTTTTTATAGGAGAACTTTTCTTCCTTATCAGTAGAGTTAAACAGTTCTATTCGTTCTTCTAGTTTTTGCTTTTCAACTGGATTATTTGTGATATATTGCATAGTTTTCTTGACATGATCAAAGTAATCAAAACTTTCTAAATCTGCTTCAGATCTTTTCTTGAGATAATATTGTTCAGTTTGTAAACCTATGTCTTGTTTCACAGGGTTCACATATTTAGTTAACCGAACTGAATATGGTTCTGAGTCCCGTCCTATCCTACTCACCTGCACAACATCAGATTCAGGAGAGGTTCCTCTGTCCTGTAGGTACTTGGATCTTGATGGATCCTGACTATCCGTCCTAGCTGTGCTCTGCTCTCTAGTTCTCCAGACCGAAGGTTCCTGATAACTGCTTGCATTGTGTTTGCTCAAGGTTTGCTCTATTCTCTCTGAAATGTTTGATGATCTGTCCAGGGTTCTCTGAAGTGCACTTTCATATCCAGGAACTGTTTCCTTCTTTGATGCTCGTCTTTCCAGTGTTCTACTTAATCTATTATCATCTAAAATATCTTGTGCTTTACTAATATTAGAGGATTCTAATCCTTTATCCGTCCTTAAAGAATCTCTCCAAGAATATGCAGGTTTACTTTCAACAACAGGTTTCTCCTCATACGAGGTTTTATCACTTCTGTAGCTGTCTCTCCAGGAGTAAGGTTTACTACTGGTATCTTCACTGTACTTAGGTTTCTCCTCATAGGAGGGTTTTTCAGTTCTTAAATTATCTCTCCAGGAGTAGGACGGTTTAGTAGTATCAAACCTGGAAACTTTATCCTGATAGTTTGATCTATCTTCTGCAAGTCTAGATGGTTTCTCACTGTAAAGATTAGTTTTCTCTTCTCCGAACCTAGAAGGTTTTTCGTAGGATGGTTTATCCGTCTTAATACTATCTCTCCAAGAGTAGGCTGGACTAGACGAAAGATTGTTACTGGATCTAAAAATATAGCAAAATTATTCTTAATAAAAAAGATTGCATTAAGGAATAAGTAAAGATTAAAGATTAGTAAATTTAATGTTAATAGGTGTATTTATAACATTTAAGTTGCCATAAACGCGTGCAGACTGTTTTTATACAATAAAATGCAGATACTGGCCAAAAAAGGATATTTCTCCGAACCTGGACGCCATGTAGACATTTGAAGTTGAATAGCTTGGTTTAGAGTAGGATGAGTCCGATGTGGAGTAAAGGGATGAGGGACGCTCCCAGCTAGGTTTTCTCTCGTAGGATGAATATCCAGACCCGTAGGATCTACAGCATATCAGGGGTTAATATAAGGTATGAAACAGCAAACATATCTATATTGAATGTCAGATCAATTGTTTTAAGGAATTTTCTACTCTTAAAGGGACAGTAAAGGAAAAATGAAAGGGGGTATAGGCTGAAAGCTAATCACTTTAGCTCTTGATCGCGACCCATGAAAGTTATATCTGATGTTCCTGTCTCGAGAAACTGATATAAAACTGTGTTAAAATTATACGAAAATTCTTATATGTAAAATTTTGAAAATCTGAAACTTAAATCACGTGACCAGAACTATCACCAATGGCAGAGCAGTATCCTGGTCACTTGTCTCCCCCTGTATCACGTGGCCACTTTACTGCACTGCCATTGGTGGAATTTCTGGTCAAGTAATACGGACGTAAAAATAATATTATGAATGAAATCTATTGAAAATAGAAATAACAAATATAAAAGTAAACATAATTTACAATTAGCTTTCTCTGGGATATCATCGTTTTCAGATTGGTTGCTTAATTGCTGAATATGCTCTGTTTAAACCTACTACTTTTATACAAAATTGTATATATATTAATTTTCGTATATATTTGACACAGTTTTATATCAATTTCTCGAGACAGGAACATCAGATATGACTTTCATGGGTCGCGATCAAGAGCTAAAGTGATTAGCTTTCAGCCTATACCCCCTTTCATTTTTCCTTTACTGTCCCTTTAAGCAGTCTCAACTTTCTTTATAATGATTAATGACCATTTTCGGAGACGTTTTTGACGAAATATTTATAAATAGAAGTTAGCAACTTCTAATAGGTTTTAAAATTACGTAATATCATAAAATAATATAAACAGCTACAACTCTGACACTTAACAAATCTTTGACGTATTTGAGAAGAAAAACAAGGAGAAGTGAATGGTCACCCACTTGGTCACGTGGTCATCGTTTAGGCTGGGACAAACTACACTCAACATAAAGTTGTCAATACGATTGTGCAACCTTATAACGCCTCCCGTTTTTAGTCTACAGTCGGTTGTAATTTGAGACAAAGTTGATACGCATATAAATCTATATTTACAAAAAGGTGTATCGCAGCTTCTGGAAGGAATATATACAATCTTGATCAGATTGTTTATATTCCACACAGAAAGTAAATTTTTTAATTTCTTGATTAATGCAAAGTTCTGGGACCCTGATTTTGTATATTTTAATGTAAACTAGAGAAACTCGTTATGTCGGCAATAAAACAATTTTTGATTTCTCATTTCATTCTCCTTGTTCTTCTATACGTTTTAAATGCTAAATTTACATATTAGTTTTTATATTCAATGGTGTTAAATCTTTTGTGTACTGCACTGTACAATATTCAGTATGCAAAATTAACAGTTTGATGAAGAGTTTAATGAAGAGTTTATAGTACAGGGTACATTAAAAGGGTTCAATGTATTGTACAGTGTAAATGTACAGTTTATCGTATTTGCGCAGGCATAATTCACAATGCACATGCCAACTCTTTGTTTATAATGCATAACTTTAGCAATCACAGAAACTTTCTTTAGGAAATGTCCTAAAATCCCCAAACTCAACAAGGTAACTAAGTCCTTGACACAAATTTCAATTTTTAATCCCTATATCTTTGCAATACGAAGATGCGAAACTTTTATATTCAAACTTAAACTATTTAAACTGACAGAATTCACAGTTTTCAATATGTTAAGGTAAACGGGGTTGCAAATATACAGGGATTAAAATCAGAGTTTGTGGCAAGATCTCAGTGCCTTTCCGCGAGTTTGCAAAATTATTGTTAAAACGATATTTTAAATATATTTGAATTTGTAAAGTTAGTTTTCCGTCCTAATGTGAATAGTATTCATTTATTTAAAAAAAAAGTTGATTGTTTATTGTTAAAAGCTGGGGTAAATAGTTAAAAGAAGATAATTTACGATTACGTTTTCTTCCTTCGGCTTACCTAGACTATAGGAGAGCCGGGGAAAGAAAATAACAGTAGAATCGTCCTAGAAATAGTTCCAGTAAACACTAGCACACAGTTTTATATCTTTTTGACACCTTTTGACAGAGAAAAAATAAATGTAGAACTTTCATATTCTATAAAGTGGTAAGGTTCACGTTTATTGTTTGAGTGTTTTATAATATCTAAATAAATGAAGTTTTTAAGAGAGTTTTCAACTATTCGAAGAGAGTTTTCTATTATATGATTATATGTAAAGAGTTCTAAACTTATATAAAGGTATGAAATATAACCCTATAATGAGATTTCTCTTGTATATAACTTATTGTAGAAAGTTCTAGACTACATTATTAACTTATTTGTAGAGAGTTTAAACTATATAAACGTATGATGAGAGTTCTAAACTGTATAAAAGTATGAAGAGAGATATAAACTAAGTAAACGTATGCAGAGAGTTCTAAACTCTATAAACGTATGCAGAGAGTTCTAAACTGTATAAACGTATGAAGAGAGTTCTAAACTGTATAAACGTATGAAGATAATTCTAAACTGTATAAATGTATTAAGACAGTTCTAAACTGTGTAAACGTATGAAGAGAGTTCTAAACTGTATAAACGAATAAAGAGAGTTCTAAACTGTATAAAAATATGAAGAGAGTTCTAAAATATATAAACATATGAAGAGAGTTCTAAACTATGTAAACGTATGAAGTGAGTTCTAAACTGTATAAACGTATGAAGAGAGTTCTAAACTGTATAAACGTATGAAGAGAGTTATAAACTCTATAAACGTATGAAGAGAATTCTAAACTGTATAAACGTATGAAGAGAGTTCTAAACTATGTAAACGTATGAAGAGAGTTCTAAACTATATAAACGTATAAAGAGAGTTCTAAACCGTATAAAGGTATGAAGAAAGTTCTATACTAAATAAAAGTATGAAGATAGTTCTAAACTCTATAAACGTATGAAGAGAATTTAAACTGTAAAAACGTATGAAGAGAATTGTAAACTATATAAACGTATGAAGAGAGTACTAAACTATATACAAGTATGAAAAGAGATTTCTAAACTATATGAACGTATGAAGAGAGTTCTAAACTGTATACACGTATGAAGAGAATTCTAAACTGTAAAAACGTATGAAGAGAATTCTAAACTATATAAACGTATGAAGAGAGTACTAAACTGTATACAAGTATGAAAAGAGATTTCTAAACTATATAAACGTATGAAGAGAGTTCTAAACTGTATACACGTATGAAGAGAATTCTATACTCTATGACTGAATGTGTCAGAATGTATTTTTACCACAAATGTAACTGATAAGAGCTAAGTCGATCTATACTCAGCAGGGTAAATAGCAATGACAACATAACCTTTCCTTAATCATTCCACCCTTATCTATCCCTTTTCCCTCCCCCCCCTTATCAGTCCCCGCCCCTTCCCCCTACCAATCCTTTCTCCCCCTTTACCAATCCCTTCCCAGTGCACCATTCACTTCTTTGTTTGAATCCCCATAAGTTTCATCTATTTTGTAACCATCTAACTGGCTTTTTAAGTGATAAATTAACTCTTTAAAAAGTCATTGATGCCAGCAAACCCAGTTCAAATTAAAAAACAATCTTTAATAATTCCACTCTTTTCAGGTTCACCCTGTATGCTTTTCAAAAATATGTAAAATAATATCTTTATTCTCATCTACACGTATTGTTCTCTCCTGGGTATACAGGGGGGGGGGGTGCGGTGTATAGTGGGAAGGATGGGGGAAGAGTATAGAATGAAAAATGGGAATGAGGACTGAGGAGGGATGAGGGTGTGGATCAAATTTCAGGATTCAGCTCTGCTCAGAATAAAAAGTAATCACGAAAACTCAGTCGACAAAGGAAAATAAAATTATCATTTTTATTGAACCCACACTCAATCTAAACTAGAATTTGTGACAAGGATAATGGTCTATTTATAAATATCGTGCAGGTTAGTAAAAACTAAATTATTAGTTCTACGCGCGCAGATGCATCACTTTTTTCACGTTTATTTCACCTGGGGAAGGATGAGGTTCCGCTGAAACTCTTCTCGTAGCTGCTCACGAACGGCATGATGGAGGCGCCCTAGGCTCAGGTGTTAGGAGAGGAGCGGCATGAGGGATGAATATACCGGGACTGGGAGAAGAGTAATGAAACCTGGCAAACTTTCAAAAACTTACTTTCTCTTTCCATCCATCCCGGAACTTACAACTTCTATTGTTGTATGGGTTAATAATAAGAAACGGACGGGACGCATCTTAAAGGTCTTTTATTCATCCTTGACTCCGCTTTTTTTATTTTCAGGATAATTCTATATAAAGAGCATCTCAGGAATAGGATCTAAACGTAGTTTGACCCAAATTCTAGGTTAAGAGTTGAGTTGGACGAATGCCAAAATACTCTCTAATCCGAGCTAAAAGGAGAGAAGGACAGAATAAGAATTGAAGAAAGGAGACATAAATACTCACAGAAAACGAAGGATCAAATTTTAATTTCATATAAATTGTTGCAATATTTACTTCAAATTGTATTTTATCAAAGAAAAGGAATATTGTAATGACAAAGGAATCTGAAGCTTAATATAGCCGGCCTGTAACTGAATAAATTCGAAATCGTTAAACCCTGAAATTTTTCCTTTTTTGGTCGAAATTCGTGTTCCCGGGTTTCCCCCAGTACCTTGATACGCAGTGTTCTAAAAGATGAAAGGATTCCCCCCGTCTATTTCTCAGATAATGATAAAAGAATGGATAGAAGAATCAACAAGTGGAGACTCCCAGAGTAACCCTTAGTATCGATCCAACCCGGAACCTCACCAAAATATAAATTTTTTACTTCAACCCTTTTCTAAACTTTTTTTTAGGAAATATAATAATTTTTGCATCATTTTGTAAAAAAAAAAATTTAAACGTTTAGAACTGAAACCCTGATAAATCTTATAAACGGACTGGTATTTGATACTACAGAAAAGGAGGGAATACAGCAGTCTTACAGAAACCATTCTCATCCTCTCTCACACTCATTCATCTAACTTTACTCATCCTCTCTCATCCTCTCTCACACTCATATGTCTAACCTTAATCATCCTTTATCATCCTCTCTCATCCCCTCTCACACTCATACATCTAACCTTACTAATCCACTCTCATTCTCTCTCACACTTATACATCTAACCTTATTCATCCTCTCTCACACACATACATCTAACCTTATTCATCCTCTCTCACACTCATATATCTAACCTTACTCATACTCTCTCATCCTCTCTCACACTTATACATCTAACCTTACTCATCCTCTCTCACACTCATTCATCTAACTTTACTCATCCTCTCTCACCCCCGCTCACACTCATAAATCTAACCTTACTCATCCTCTCTCATCCTCTCTCACACTCATATATCTAACCTTAATCATCTTTATCATCCTCTCTCATCCCCTCTCACACTCATACATCTAACCTTACTAATCCACTCTCATTCTCTCTCACACTTATACATCTAACCTTATTCATCCTCTCTCACACACATACATCTAACCTTATCTCATCCCCTCTCACACTCATACATCTAACCTTACTAATCCACTCTCATTCTCTCTCACACTTATACATCTAACCTTATTCATCCTCTCTCACACTCATACATCTAACCTTATTCATCCTCTCTCACACTCATATATCTAACCTTACTCATACTCTCTCATCCTCTCTCACACTTATACAACTAACCTTACTCATCCTCTCTCACACTCATACATCTAACCTTACTCAATCTCTCTCATACTCTCTCACACTCATACATCTAACCTTACTTATCCTCTATCATCCTCTCCCTCACTCATACATCTAACACAACGAAGTAGAATAGAAGGGGATTATAGGGAATTTATAAAGAGAAAGGAAAAGGGAGGGGGGGAGGGGGGTTAAAGTATGTAATGATATAGAGATAAAGGAGTAGGATAAGGAGGAGAGGGGAAGGGGAGAAGAAAGGAAAGGGAGAGAGGGGGGTTAAAGTATGTCATGGTAAAGATATAAAGGAGTAGGATAAGTAGGAGGGGGGAAGGGGAGAAGAAAGGAAAGGGAGGGAGGGGGGTAAATTATCTAGTAATAAAGAGATAAAGGAGTGGGGAACGGGTTAAATATATGGATTAGTCCAGTGGTGGGATATATGGAGGACAATAAGTATAAAGAGGTTTATAGAATAAACTATAAAGGGATATTAACTAAGTTAAGTATAGAACCAACATACTGGTTACTAAATATATATATATATATTTATCCTCCCTCTCTATATATATATTATATATGTATATATAATATATATGTCTAGATAGAGAGAGGAAAGAAAAGAAGGATAAGAAATCATTTACAATAATAATTAAAGTTGGTTAGTAACAGTAAAAGAGTTATAATATTGTAACAGTTTATGAACTATAGAGTTTAAAAACCGGGTTAAAAGGTTGATTTGTCACCCCTGCTTTGGGACGGAAATACCAGAAAATAGTTCGAGATCCTTTAAAGCCTACGACTTTTTTTTGTGATATAAATTACTCAAATTAGGTCTAAAGGGTATTGCGTCCTTTCACGCTTTCAACCAACTATGTGTAAAGTAAAGAAGATTTATTTCAGCCAGGTTTAACAAAATTTATTCAGACTCTTTTATCTCACCCTGTATGAAGACCATGTTTGTAAATATTTTGTTGCGTACATCTGAAGTACTTAAATATTATGTTAATTTTGAATGCCTAAAAAGTATCCACTAGATTTTCTTCTCTACTATTTGTAATACGTTGGGTTTTACCTACGTTCATAATACATTTAAACCTCACTAAGGTATGAATTTTCATTGATAATTGAACATTTGTAATGCAGTTGTAAACAAAAGGGGAAGGTTTTATAGGAAGGGTTGTATTGTTACCATGAAGAGTTAGGAGGGGAAGGTTGTATTGTAACTAGAAAGGGTGTATAGAAAGGGGAAGGTTATATTGCAACTGAGAAGGGTGTATAGGAAGGGGAAGGTTGTATTGTATCTAGAAAGGGTGTGTAGAAAGGGGAAGGTTGTATTGTATCTAGAAAGGGTGTGTAGGAAGGGGAAGGTTGTATTGCATCTAGAAAGGGTGTGTAGGAAGGGGAAGGTTGTATTGTATCTAAAAAGGGTGTGTAGGAAGGGGAAGGTTGTATTATATCTAGGAAGGATGTATAGGAACGGGAAGGTTGTATTATATCTAAGAAGGGTGTGTAGGAAGGGGAAGGTTGTATTATATCTAGGAAGGGTGTATAGGAACGGGAAGGTTTTATTGTATCTAGGTAGGGTGTCTGATGACCATATTTCTCTGATCCTGGTATTTTCAAAATGTGATCTGCCTGTTTTGAATCGTTGAAATGTAATAAACAGAACCACAATTATCTAGTTTTCCAATATCTTAGCATTCTTTTTTTTAATATAGGAAGACAGTAGATCCTGATTTGGGAAGCTAAAGGGATTCTCACTAAAGAACATGCCATTAAATTTATTCATCATATTATGCTTGTATATGTTGTACTTCAAATTCAAATATACAGTGTGTTCCACATCAAATTAGACCGCGTCAATGGATCTAAATTACGATTTGGGGGACAAATCAGAAAATTTAAGAAGAAGGAATCATTTTGAAAAATTTAATAAGACTAATAGAATTTTTTTTGCAGAAAATGCTAGATTTTTCGAGCATTATGTGCGTATTTAGGTGTTAAAGATTAGAGATAATCTAATATGATATGGGACGCTCTGTATTTATAAACAGTATGCAGTACACGGAAATATGTGTACCATAGGTATGTATCTATCTATCTACGCTACTCTGGTAGAGCGTAACAATATTGTGATTATGGTTGTACCTATGGTAAGCACGACTTAGAAATTAGGCAATAAACCCAAAGAGAATAGAATATATATTAGAGTGGAATTTAGACAATCCCTCGGTATGACTTTTTTCAGTTCCTTTCAGCCTGAAAGGGAGTTCAAAGTGTACAAATCATGTAAATGTTCACAAATTATATGCAGTAGAATACATTAATACAGTATGTTCCCTAGACTATCCATTTCAATTTCGAATTTCTTAAAGCTGTTACATTAGCTTTATAAGATGAATTAGGTGAATAAAAACGGAAAATCATCGTTTGTAAAGTAAAAGGCAGAGTTTATATGAAATTATCATTGGTCATTTATGAAACCAGCCTATTTCAAAATTTGGTTTTCTTTTAATATTAATTTTAGATTTTCTATAAAATAATATTCCAGCAAAAGGTTACATAGCACAAATATGTGAAGTACACCTGCAGTATGGAAACAGTACAACAAGATGGCCGTTTTACACTTTTTTCTAGTAAGTTCCACTCTAATATATATTCTTTTCTCTTTGAATAAACCAGAAACCAAAGGTGAAACTGAATATTAACGAGTCTACATATTAAAAACGTCTATTGACCAAGGTTCTTTATTAGACTGCCCTCAATTATTATTTAGTAGACGACAACAAATTATAGTTTTAAAAAGTATTAAACTGTAAAAAGACATTTATTGAATCAAAACTGTCATGTCTTAGTGTTATAAATAGCAACATAAATCTAATAAAAAATGAGTTTTAATGCATTTCTTATACTATGTCTAAGACTGCAAACATGCTATAATAGTATAGAAATAAAAGTGATAGTAAACGTCATATATAGAAGAAGGTTAGGAGAGAGAAGAGATTAAAGATGAAGAAAAACGGATGATTGATGGCCGATTGGGTAAATATGATGGGAGGGTGGGGGGGGGGGGATGAGGATTACTGAAGGGAAAGGAGGGGAGTGGGAAGGTTTAGTATATTTTATGTCTCGCCACATGGTATATTTCCCTGGAGGGTTTAAAACAAGTTTTTCCTTTAATAGATTCAAATATATATTTCTTATTCTATGTGTACCTTAAATCCTGTGTACTGTATATCCTGTGTACTGTATATCCTGTGTACTGTATATCCTGTACACTGTATATACTGTACACTGTATATCCTGTACACTGTATATCCTGTGTACTGTATATCCTGTACACTGTAAATCCTGTGTACCGTATATCCTGTACACTGTATAAACTGTGTACTGTATATCCTGTACACTGTATATCCTGTACACTGTATATCCTGTGTACTGTATATCCTGTACACTGTATATCCTGTGTACTGTATATCCTGTGTACTTTATATCCTGTGCACTGTATATCCTGTGTACCGTATATCCTGTACACTGAAATCCTGTGTACTGTATATCCGGTGTACTTTATAACTTGTGTACTGTATAACCTGTGTTCTGTATATCCTTTGTAATGTATATCCTGTGTACTGTATATACTGTGTACTGTATATCCTGTACACTGTATATACTGTGTACTGTATATCCTCTGTACTTTATATCCTGTGCAGTGTACTGTATATCCTGTATACTGTAAATCCTGTGTACTTGTATATCCTGAGCTGAAAACTTTAGAATGGGATATCTTAAATTCCGATCGGTTAACTAATCTGGAGTTTAAATTCATGTGGAGAACAAGCAATATTTAAACTGGATATTAATTATTCGACGGGATATCTGGATATTTCATTCTAAAGTTTTCAGCTCTGTGTATTGTATATCCTGTGTATGTATAACCTGTGTTCTGTATATCCTTTGTAATGTATATCCTGTGTACTGTATATCCTGTGTACTGAATATTCTGTGAACTTTATATCCTGTGTACTGTATATCCTGTTTACTGTATATCCTGTGTACTTGTATATCCTGTGTACTTGTATATCCTGTATACTGTTTATCCTGTGTACTTGTATATCCTGTGTACTGTTTATCCTATTTTCCTAGTAAAGTCTGTGTACTGTTTATCCTGTGTACTTGTATATTCTGTGTACTGTTTATCCTGTGTACTAGTATATTCTGTGTACTGTTTATCCTGAGTACTTGTATATTCTGTGTACTGTTTATCCTGTGTACTTGTATTTTCTGTGTAATGTATATCCTGTGCACTTGTATATTCTGTGTACTGTTTATCCTGTGTACTTGTATATCCTGTATACTGTCTATCCTGTGTACTTGTATATCCTGTGTACTGTATATCCTGTGTACTTGTATATCATCTGTACTGTAATCCTGTGTACTTGTATATTCTATGTACTGTATATCCTGTGTACTTGTATATCATGTGAACTGTAATCCTGTGTACTTGTAAATCCTGTGTACTGTATATCCTGTGTACTTGTATATCATGTGTACTGTAATCCTCTGCACTGTATATTCTGTGTACTGTTTATCATGTGTACTGTAATCCTGTGCACTTGTATATCCTGTGTACTGTATATCCTGTGTACTGTATATCCTGTGTACTGTATATCCTGTGTACTTGTATATCATGTGTACTGAATATCCTGTGTACTTGTATATCATGTGTACTGTATATCCTGTGTACTGTAATCCTGTGCACTTGTATATCCTGTGTACTGTATATCCTGTGTACTTGTATATCCTGTGTACTTGCATATTCTGTGTACTGTATATCCTGTGTACTGTATATCCTGTGCACTTGTATATCCTGTGTACTGAATAACCTGTGTACTTGTATATCCTGTGTACTTGTATATCATGTGTACTGTAATCCTGTGTACTGTATATCCTGTGTACTGCATATCCTGTGTACTGTATATCCCTTGTACTGTATAACCTGTGTACTGTATATCCTGTGTACTGTATAACCTGTGAACTGTTTATCCTACCTGAGCCGGAAATTTAAGAAAGTATCATTAAACCAAACACTCGAGTTTCGTTTCAAATCCACTTTTAAATATTTTAAAGTGTAACTGTGCCTGCTCATTTCAAATTTTCTGCATTTTTGTTCCAACTTTTTCGTGTTTTAGTCAGCTTTACACAATATGTTCTATTTAAGAGACTCACGACGTATTTTCTATAATGACAAAGATCTTCTTGTTTTTCCATCTGAAAATTAATAATTTTCAACTGTGGTTTCTTTTCACAAGTGTCTTTGAGATTTATACAGTAGAGACAGAGTAGACAGAACTCAACATGTTTTAAGAAAATCTGGCATGAAGTTCTGTAGTTGCAGGGGATCATTTGAAATTCGGTGAATAGTCCCTTTAAGGATAGTCTAGGAGGGAGTATTATACCACATGTTAAATGTTTATATATTATACATTGAACTGTTTACTACATGCTGCAGTATAGTCAGTGGTATTTGTCTTTATGCACATTTGAACTAGGTTCAGTGATTCAACCCGTCCTACTCATTTAAATTAGTTTGTATTTCTAGAATCTAATCAAACAATGACGAGCAGTGAAGATTTCCGGGAATTCGGAAAAGCAATGATTGATTACGTGGCGGACTATCTGGACGGTATCAGGGATAGACCCGTCCTACCACAGGTACTCATAGACCCGTCCTACCACAGGTACTCAGGGACAGACCCGTCCTACCACAGGTACACAGGGATAGACCCGTCCTACCACAGGTACTCATGGATAGACCCGTCCTACCACAGGTGCTCAGGGATAGACCTGTCCTCCACAGGTACTCAGGGATGGACCCGTCCTACTACAGGTACTCAGGGATAGACCCGTCCTACCACAGGTACTCAGGTTGACCCGTCCTACCACAGGTACTCAGGGACAGACCCGTCTTACTACAGGTACTAAGGGATAGACCTGTCCCACCGTAGGTACTCAGGGACAGACCAGTCCTACCGTAGGTACTCAGGGACAGACCCGTCCTACCGTAGGTACTCAGGGACAGACCCGTCCTACCACAGGTACTCAGGGATAGACCCGTCCTACCACAGGTACTCAGGGATACACCCGTTCTACCACAGGTGATTAGGGGTCCGGTCCTACCACAGGTACTCAGGGATAGACCCGTTCTACCACAGCAGGTGATTAGGGGTCCGGTCCTACAACAGGTACTCAGGGATAGACTCATCTTACCAGGTACAAGTAAAAGTTTGCAAATAGATAGTAGTTGAGGGAGAAAAGGAAAGAATTGTGAGAAAAGAAATGAAGGGTTAAATAATTAAGCTGGGAATGAGAATAACATATTACGGGGGGAGAAGCATTGTGAGAATTGGAGTTTTATTGGATTAAAATGGGGAGGGAGAGGAAGGAAGAGGGTTAGATGAGAGTGATATGGAAGTAAGTAATGATTGTGGGAATGTGAGGAATATAAGTAACCAATATTTCACAATATGATGATGGGTTGGAAAACAATGAGTAGATAAATAATTTAAATAATGTTAATCCTTAGGTAACTCCGGGTTACCTGAGAAGCCTGGTTCCAGATGAGGCTCCAGAGAAGGGAGAGGACTGGAGAACTGTTATGAAGGATGTAGACCGTGTTATTATGCCTGGAGTTACTCACTGGCATCATCCTCAAGTAGGTTTACCAGAAACATGATTATCAGCAATATTTAAGGATTTAGATATTCAGTTATTTCTTTGACATTATTTTTTTTAACGAGTTAAAAGAAATCCAGCTATCAACAGAAAACTCTGAAATAGGAAGGATACTTTAAGGATCAAGTTATAACTTGAAAAAGTCCAATGAGCATAAGACACACCAATTGCGCAGTGCAAACAGACCCCTTTCAGTATATTATTGATTTAACAAGTGTGTATAGTAAAGCTATTTGCTTTGTAACTATAGTCAAATACACTTTAGTATTGCTATAACGTCTAAACTTCCTATTCCATTGTTTTCTGGTAAACAATTTTCCTATTTGTTAGTTCCATGCCTACTTTCCTACTGCGAACAGCTATCCTGCAATAGTTGCTGATATCCTGTCTGGTTCTATAGCTTGTATTGGATTCTCCTGGATAGGTGAGCTCAACACATTCAATAAATTCTGGAATTTGGGACCATTTTTCGGATTCACGAAGACGATTTCAAATGTTAAATAGAAAATATATCCCCAGGATTTTCACATCTTTATAAATATCTCTTATTCAATGTGTATTTAAAAATGTTGTAGGTAGACTGGGCATTTTAACCTCTTTATATGCCGTTGAAAGTAAAACTACTTTAGAACATTTACTTTTATAACCCCGTTTATTGCTTCATCTTTATTTATAATTTTTAAGACAACAAATCAAAATCAAAATCTTTCTCTATTTAAAGGCTACACAAAACAAGATATTTGAGGGCTCAACTCTCATATATTTATGATTTTAAGAAAATCAATTATGTATTACTAGCAGAAGTGCCCGACTTTGCCCGTGAAATAAAAAAACTAATTTGGAAAAAAAATCGATTAAAAATAAATATAGATAATATTATAATCCAGCTTCTCCTGCATGAACTAGAGATGGTTACAATGGATTGGTTAGTAACAGATCTAAACCTACCAGAGCTAGTAATAATATATTTCAGTTTCTCCTGCCTGTACTGTACTAAAGATGGTTACATTTAGATTGCTTAGGAACAGCTCTAAACCTACCCAAGCTAGTAATAATATATTTCAGCTTCTCCTGCCTGTACTGAGCTAGAGATGGTTACAATATATTGGTTAGGAACAGCTCTAAACCTGCCCAAGCTAGTAATAATATATTTCAGCTTCTCCTGCATGAACTAGAGATGGTTACAATATATTGGTTAGGGACAGCTCTAAACCTACCCAAGCTAGTAATAATATATTTCAGCTTCTCCAGCTTGTACTGAGCTAGAGATGGTTACAATGGATTGGTTAGGAACAGCTCTAAACCTGCCCAAGGAGTTTCTGTTCTCTGGTCCAGGGAACGGAGGAGGAGTAATTCAGGTTAAGAAACTTAGCATCATGCATTATTATATAATTATTCTACTCTAGTACTTTATTATAACCATAATTTTATCATAAATCGTATCATCTATATATAACCACCAATCTTATCACCAATCTTAGCATCATTGTAACCACTAATGTAATCACTATTTTTAGCATTATTGTAACCACTAATCTAAATCACTAATCTTACCATCAGTACAAACACCAATCAAATCACTAGCCTTACCATCAGTACAAACACTAATCAAATCACTAATCACCATCAGTACAAACACCAATCAAATCACTAATCTTATCATCTGCAGTACAAACACCAATCAAATCACTAATCTTACTATCAGTACAAACACCAATCAAATCACTAATCTTATCATCAGTACAAACACGAATCAAATCACTAATCTTATCATCAGTACAAACACCAATCAAATCACTGATCACCATTAGAACAAACACCAATGAAATTACTAATCTTACCATCAGTACAAACATCAATCAAATCACTAATCTTACCATCAGAACAAACACTAACCAAATCACTAATCTTACCATCAGAACAAACACTAATCAAATCACTAATCTTACCATCAGTACAAACACCAATCAAATCACTAATCATATCAGCAGTACAAACACCAATCAAATCACTAATCTTATCATCAGTACAAACACCAATCAAATCACTAATCTTATCATCAGTACAAACACCAATCCAATCACTAATCTTATCATCAGTACAAACACCGATCAAATCATCTAAAGATCTATAAGATGTTAGGTACTTTCCCAAAAGCATTTTTCCAAGCGGCTTCTTTCCAAGGGTGTTTTCCCAAGTGACAACAAATTGTCACTTGGGAAGTCGCCCTTGGGAAAATGCCTTTGGAAAAATACCTTACACCACATCCGATAAATAAGTTCACATTAAACACCTGCTGATTAAATTGTAAAAAAAGATTAAAATAAGTTGGACGCTTTATTGTTGCGTAGCGTCTGGTCTAGAAATCAACATATGCTCAATGTTCAATGAATAAAGTTTACTTACATATATTCAATATAATCAATAGGATCAAAATAGTAGAACTGATGGAACAAATATAAAAACACAAGCTCTGCTCTACTTATTCAAGTATTGATTATTTATTTGAATCTGTTTCTATAGATTTAAATTATTCATGAGATGAGATTATCAGAGAATTACAATAAAACTAAAAGGTTTTGCTACAATCCAACCTGCAAACCGACACATGTTTATAGATGTATAAAATATACGCACAACCGGTGTACACTTCAATATACCGAGCCGGGCTAACCTTTGCAGTCCTAGCTTGGACTGTACCGCCAATTTACTAAACTGAAGCGGTAGATACGTGTGAGAACACAAACTATAAAATGATTTTAAAAACGTTTAAAATCATAAAATTAGACATATCTATATTTTATGTAAATAATGAAAAATATGAAGAAGTAATGAATATATCAAAATTGAGAACTTGAGTGCTCTGAATCTAGGGATATCGAGATCAAGTGTTTAAGATTGAAGATTTCACATATTTAATAAATATAATAGACATAGACACGTTTATTATTTTATTATTTATATTTCTTATTTTTAAATGGCAAATAATTATTCCTTTGTAACGGTAGCGTAGCAGCAACCTCAGCGAGTATCTATCTATCCTAACCTAACCTGGAGTATTTTTTTTTGGGGGGGGGGAGGTACCGAACAATTTGTCCTTATGGTTTAACAAATTAACCAATGTGTCCTAAGACCCACAGTTTTTTATCATACAGGGTGTTCAAATAAAAATCGTCTTTAATTTCCAATAGTTGTATAGCTGACAAAGAGTGTGAGAAAAAGATATTAAAAAGATTTCCTTCTTTCAATCTGGATAAATTTTCCAATAGTTAAATCAGTTTTGAAGGTACAGACATACATATTGAAAATCGAAAGCTGGATTGGTTTTGGTTTAAATTTCTTTTTTAAAACTAATATCGTATTCAAAATAATGCCGCGTAACTCAAAGATGACCTAGAAGAAGTCACTTAACTATCATAATTAATAGAACACTTTCTAAGGTACAACTAGCGAAGCAACTTTAGTTGCTATTCTTTCTGCTAGAGCAGAGAGATTAAATCTATATATTTCTAGGGTACAGCTAGCGAAGCAACTTTAGTTGCTATTCTTTCTGCTAGAGCAGAGAGATTAAATCTATCTATTTCTAGGGTACAGCTAGTGAAGCAACTTTAGTTGCTATACTCTCCGCTATTGAGCAGAGAGATTAAATCTATATGTTTCTAGGGTACAGCTAGTGAAGCAACTTTAGTTGCTATACTCTCCGCTATAGAGCAGAGAGATTAAATCTATATGTTTCTAGGGTACAGCTAGTGAAGCAACTTTAGTTGCTATACTCTCCGCTAGAGCAGAGAGATTAAAAAGAGAGGAAGCCAAAGGTAAACAAAATAACTAAACTTGTCTCAAACTCTAATTTTATAATTTGTTTATCTTTGCAACCTGATAGTGTAAGCCTTTAATATTTCAAACTTTGACTACATGATTTAGCAGAATTGCTAGTGTACTATATTAAAGATCAAGGACATCAGGTTGCAAAATTATAAGGATTAGGAAATCAGAGTTGTGGCAAATGGTCAGTTTTTTGTATTGTTAGAAAGATCTAATAAAATGTTAAAGATATCTAATAGAACCTTAAGAATATATAATGGAACATTAGAAATGGAACTTTTAAATAATGTAATGTTAAAATGTCTGATGGAACGTAAAAATGGTATTATTAACATATCTAATGGAATGTTTAAAAGATCCAGGATCTTAAGATCAGTCAAATCCACAATGTAAAAACGATTTTTAAATTCGTTACATATTTTTTTTTATAAAAGTAACAATTTTCAAACATTATCGTTAAAACTAATTGGGAAGCAATTCATTTTTTTCTGGCTCAGAATTATTTTCAAAAAATTGTGACTTTAGTTTTTATTTATCGATCTGATACAGGGGTACCTAGAAATAATGAGACTTTAATAAGTAACACAAAACTCTTTAAATTTGACAGTTTGAAGGTTGCATTTTATATACACAAGGACAAGGTATAAATTGTTTAAATACATAGTTTGACAAAGAAAGAATGCCATCAGCTCTAGGGAATATGAATGTTAGAAAAATGAACGTTAAAGCCGCGTGAAGTCGTCTCTGAAATCTCATCCTTTACTGGTAACTGCATGGATCTAAATTTAATCTACATGATTTCTGAATACTCTCTAGTTTGATTGTTCAGGAAAAATGGATCGTCTGGTCGCATATTGTTCTGCGCAGGCACATTCCAGCGTAGAACGTGCTGGTATGCTTGCAGGCATTCAGATGAGACTAGTGGAACCAGATGAAAACTTTAGGTAATTCAGGGGACATTAGTTACAAACCGGGGAAAAAGTGGGATTTTAGGATATCGTCATATCCAGAGGTTAAAGTCGAAAGTAAAACTTATGACTAACATTTATTAAGCACTATGAGAACAATGATTGCCTTTTTTAAATAATATTCTAATTATCTTAATTATCAAAATTTCAATAATAGATTTTTATTTATTATCCTTGTCAATGCAAGGTTTTCCATTTTCGAACATAATCCCGAATTGGAATTATTGTCGCTTTTTTGCCACCACTTTCCTGATTTGTGTATAATCCGCAATTCAAAACAAAACTCACTTTTATAAGTTACAAAAAAAGTTATTGATGATAAAAATTATTTTATAAATAACAAAATAATTGTTGAATGATTTCAAGAATCTCAATATTAGAAATGGGCAAAATTGCAGTAGGGAACGATTGTCCCCTAAATTTGTAACCATTACACATTTTTGTCAAAAATATATTTCTAACAATTTTAAAGTTTACGCGGGGATGCTTTAAACGCTGCAATTGAAGAAGACAAAGAGAAGGTAAAATTATTTAATATTTATCATTTAAACTTTTTGTCATGTTACAACATATTTTAGGGCTTAATTCCGTTCTGTGTGATTGCTACTCTCGGAACGACAAACTCTTGTAGTTTTGATAACCTGCCAGAGCTAGGACGGGTCTGCCTGGAGCAGGTAGTTTTGATAACCTGCCGGAGCTAGGACGGGTCTGCCAGGAGCAGGTAGTTTTGATAACCTGCCTGAGCTAGGACGGGTCTTCCAGGAGCAGGTAGTTTTGATAACCTGCCTGAGCAAGGACGGGTCTGCCAGGAGCAGATGCAGTTTTCCGTTAAATAATTTCCATATCAATCCTTTCACATTCATCCCGCCAACCCTGCATCCTTTCAGTTTGAATAAATCCGGAATATTTCATTGATTATTTATTTAGCAGTCAGTAAACTTTTATTTATTTAATCTCAATTCTCAACATTTCTCTCTAATCCCGTCAACCATTCTTCATTATTTCGTCATTATTACGTCATCCTGTGGCCATTCCATCATTCTTTTTTTCGTCTATTTCTTCCCCTAGTCCATTCTGCTTTTTTCGCCAATCCATCCTTCCCCTGAAGCTAAAAAAGCTTTTAAATCCATGGTTGCAATATAATAATGTATAGCAAAAGGAACAGGCCTGGCGACACAAAAAAGTGGACTGGGATAGTTTACCAAATATTCAATCCTCTCCTAGTAAACTTTACTCCGCGCTCGACCAGAGATGGAATTTAAAGAATTTGAGCCGCGGTTTAAATCCGCCAAAATCCGCCAAATGGTTTAAATTTAGCGCCGGCTTAAATCTTGAAACATTTGATACAATTTAAAGTGGAACCAACCATATTTAAGCCGCGGCTTAAATTTAAACCGCCGCTCAAATTCATTAAATTCGGCCACAGGTCTGGTAGATGCAGTTTTATATCCAATGTGTCCAAACAGATATTGGAACACTTATGCTTAAAATCCAATAAAGTTGTCAGCAGGGATAAAAAATCAAATTTCTGTGTTTGAATGAATCTACTATCTAATCAGGATGTCTGGTTACATGTTGATGCAGCCTATGCTGGTAGTTCATTTATCTGCCCGGAGTTTAGACCACTCCTTGGTGAGATATAATTTACAAAATATTGTTAACATATTTTTAAAATATTTTTTTAGTCCTAAAAAGAGTGTTTAATTTAAAAAATTGAGTCTTTGATACAAACCCAAATTTTCAAATCCTTTAATCTTTCAAACTTAGATTATTAGATCCAACAAAATTCATAGGTTGAAATTAGCATTGGGTTGCAATTAGATTAGAGTTAGATTATCAGAGTTTGTGGCAAAGGCTCAATTCCTGTGTGTTCTGAACTGGAGAAATAAATCAAAGGATAAACATATCGTAAGGTATTTTAAGCTTATTTGGCTTTTTTAATAGACTAAAATCTTAATTAACATCATAACCTATCAATAGCGGAATGAAAGTCGTCTTTATCTTTAAATTTAACTAAAGATAAAGCATTTTGTAAAGGTTATGACAGGATATATCTCTGAGGTGAGAACTCTTGTATTGTAGATATCGAGATCAATGCTTAATCTCGATCTTTTGTTTATCTGCAGATTATTTTATCTTTATTTAATATCCTGATGGTAATCGTACCCAGTCAAGGGTAGAAGGGAGCTTTGATCAGAGGTTAAAGGGGCCCTTGATCAGAGGTTGAAAGGAGCTTTGATCAGAGGTTAAAGGGGGCCTTGATCAGAGGTTGAAAGGAGCTTTGATCAGAGGTTGAAGGGGGCCTTGATCAGAGGTTAAAGGGGCCCTTGATCAGAGGTTGAAAGGAGCTTTGATCAGAGGTTAAAGGGGGCCTTGATCAGAGGTTGAAAGGAGCTTTGATCAGAGGTTGAAGGGGGCCTTGATCAGAGGTTAAAGGGGCCCTTGATCAGAGGCTGAAAGGAGCTTTGATCAGAGGTTAAAGGGGCCCTTGATCAGAGGTTGAAAGAAGCTTTGATCAGAGGTTAAAGGGGGCCTTGATCAGAGGTTGAAAGGAGCTTTGATCAGAGGTTAAACGGGGCCTTGATCAGAGGTTGAAAGGAGCTTTGATCAGAGGTTAAAGGGAGCTTTGATCAGAGGTTAAAGGGAGCTTTGATTAGAGGTTAAAGGGGGCCTTGATCAGAGGTTGAAAAGAGCTTTGATCAGAGGTTAAACGGGGCCTTGATCAGAGGTTGAAAGAAGCTTTGATCAGAGGTTAAAGGGAGCTTTGATTAAAGGGAGCTTTGATCAAGGAAGAAATCACAGTTGATATCGAGATCAAGTGTTAATGATTATGAGTATCAAACACAAAAGTTCCCAGCTCAGGGCACTTTTCAGAGTTTAAGCTGATACAAATTACAAAATCCTCAAATACGTTTCTATTTCTAAGACTATATAAAGACGACTTTTAACGGGTTATGACTGTACAATTTGATTAAAAGATGGAGTAGAGTTCGCTGAATCATTCAACTTTAATCCTCACAAATGGATGCTGGTCAACTTTGATTGTTCTGCAATGTGGATTAAGGATTCAAGGTAATCTTCATTGTGTACAAATATTACAGGGGGATTTTTGATGATGAACTTGTAATGACGACCTGGAAATCTTTAAAAGAACTGCTTTTTTGCCACAAACTCCGATTTTTAACTCCTAAATCTGTCCAATCCGATGTCGTAACCTTCATATGCATATGCATCAGTTTCTTCAACAATCTGAAGGTTAAAGTGACTAACATCTCGATGGTGTACACTGAGTCTAAAGTTTGATAAAATTCACTTAATTAGATTTTACCAGTCGTCTCTAGACATTCATTCTTTGTGGGTAGCATTGTTTACAAAATTACAGGATAATTTATAATCTGCAGTCTTGATTAAAACTCAACATACAAAAGAAAAAAGTAAAGGAAATGAACTGAAACTTTAATTTTCTGATCCTTATATTTTTCCAACCTGATGTTGTTAAAATGTGAGACCCCAAAAAGTAAAAGTTTGTGATATCTAAGGTTTACACCATCTCAACAAAATGTTCTAGAAACTTTGAGTTTGAGTCAAGTGTTCAGCTCCTTTGACATGCTGTTACTTGTCCAACTTTGCGCCTTTATATTTGTTTTGATTTTGATTTGAAATAAAAGTTTCAATCATGTATTTAATTTAAATAGATAAGAGACATTAGAAAACAAGAAGAACTCTATGTTTAGAAAGATCGTGGATGCGTTCAACGTAGATCCTCTTTATCTTCAGCATAGGCATCAAGGGGAGATACCAGACTACAGGCACTGGCATATTCCTCTAGGTAAATATTAGGAACGTGTCGTGCTCTAAAGGTACTGTTCACGTAATGTCAACTGTACCTGCACCCTTTCTAGAGAAGCATGTCCGATTCACATTAACGGTACCTCGCCTCGTCTGAAAATGGATCATTTTAAATAGTGTATTCGTTATAAAAATGGCATATTTATGCAGCAGAGACAATGAAGGAAGTTGACAAAATTACACATATGGAAAAAGAACGATGGCTTTATCATTGTTTCCCAGTGTATTTAATTTGGGGATCACTTGAAATTTCTTTGATTGTCCCTTTAAGATCAACATTTTTTAACCTACAAAGTTTAATTTCGACTTTTCAATTTACAACATATTTGCCAACAAATATGCATAACAGAGATAAACCTAAAATCTATGTTTAATTGGTCAAAAATCAAAATGAACACCTAGCAGAGAAAAGTACCGAACTGTTGAATCATTTCTTGGTGTCCTTGGTGCATGCTTTAAAATTAAATTTCACTTTGGAATCACATTGAACCCGAGATATGTAACTTTAATCTTAAATCATGTTCTATACCAGGTAGAAGATTCAGATCCTTGAAAATATGGTTTGTTATGAGAATATACGGACTAGAGGGATTAAGGAAACATATCAGAGAACAGGTATAAACAGGAATTTAAAACAATGAAGAGGAATGAAAATGAATGAATAGGAATGAAGAGAAATTTAACAAAATTGAAGAGGAATGCAGAGGAATTTATAAGAATGAAGAGGAATGAATAGGAATGAATAGAAATTTAAAAGAATGAAGAGAAATGAAGAGGAATGAATAGGAATTAAGAGGAAAGAAGAGGAATATTGAGGAATGAAGAGGAATGAAAATGAATGAAGAGGAATTTAACAGAATGAAGAGGAATTAAAAAGAATGAAGAGAAATGAAGAGGAATGAATAGGAATGAAGAGGAAAGAAGAGGAATATTGAGGAATGAAGAGGAATGAAAATGAATGAAAATGAATGAAGAGGAATGAAGAGGAATGAAGAGGAATTAACAGAATTGAAGAGAAATGAAGAGGAATTTAAAAGAATGAAGAGGAATTTAAAAGAATGAAGAGGATTTTAAAAGAATGAAGAGGAATTGAAGAGGAAAGAAGAGGAATATTGAGGAATGAAGAGGAATATAAAGGAATGAAGGGGAATGAAGGGGAATGAAGAGGACTGCCATTTTGTTTATTCAATCTTATAAATATAAATGAGCGGAAGATTTTGTAGTTAATCAAATTTATGAGTTAATTATTTCTACTTAATGACTTAGAAAAGACGACTTTTATTCCGCATTTTACTTGTTAACTTAAAACGTTGCTTATAACTGAAAAGGGATAGTAAAAACAGAAAAAAAAGGAATCAAAAACAGAAATTGGAACAAAACTAAAGTTTCTGATATTGTAAGTAAACAAAAATGACTTATAAAAATGTTTCAGGTTGAACTGGCGAACCAGTTTGCAGAAATAGTTCAAACAGATCCCAGATTTGAACTCCCGACACCACCCAGGTTTTAAAAAAAATATCTAATCTGTACTTTTTTCTACAGTTTGTTGTGTTTCCAGGATGGGATTGGTCTGTTTCCGAGTTAAAGCCTCGAATGTTGTGAATGAAAAGTTGAATAAGAAAATAAACGAAGCAGCTAGAATACATATCACACCAGCTAAAATTAGGTACAGGGTTATACACAAACAACAAAATTTTAATGAGTATCTGAAACTGAACACCAATGTGAAAAGACAAAATTTGATAGTGCACATAAAGAATGTCAAAGAAAACGCTGAAAGAAATAAGATTGAATACAATTTTTTCTTAATATAAAGTCTTTTTGTGGATAAAAAAATAAAACAACCTATAATTGTATTCCAACAGATCCAAGATCTTTTAACTAATTGCTTAAGAAATTGGGAATTCACATTTGCCAATTTTTAATAATAATTGCACAAAAAAAATGGTTTAACTTAAATTTTGTTCTTAGAATGGTAAAAATATGTTTCAATTAATATTTATTAAATGATGGAAAATTTAATTTAATGATCCCTAGCCTGGCCAAAACAAGGATGTTTATAGTAAGGTTGATTACTCTCGATGCGCTCCAATGTACGGAAATTGAATGATGTCGAACTGATTATAGAGGCAAATGTAGGGATTTTCCGCGTACATTGGAGCGCATCGAGAGAAACCAACCTTTATAAACAACCTTGGACCTGAACTACATGACAAAATTATCCAATGAAACAAATTTAAATAATTTCTATGAATTCTAAAATAATTTAAAAAGAATTAAAATAAAATTATTCTTAAATTATTTACTTTTTGTTTAGGGACAAATATATTCTGAGGTTTGCAGTGTGCTCAAGGTTCACAGTATCCACAGATATTGAGTTTGCCTGGACGGAGATACTCCGCAACCTTGATCTCATCAGTATCAACCAGGACACGGAGTAATCATGGAACTAAACCTTGGCGTTCAATATTTTATACTTTTATTAGATTGGAAATGACAAAATATATGTTTATCATGTGGTGTAATAGATTTAAGTTGTTAATAAACAATATTATGTGATAAAATCAACTGGATTTAGGAAAGTTGTAAAACGTAGAATGTTCTTAATTGTTTAGAATTTATTTCTATATGTTTTTATTGAATATTGTTGTACTTCCTCTTTAACAACTAAGTACAGTTCTCCCTCTTCACTTTTCATTATTAATGCAAAAGGTAAGAGGGAAGATGGAAAACCTGCCCGAAATGTAGGAGAAAGAGAGGTAGGGAAGGTAGGAGAAGTAGAGGTAAGGAAGGGGAAAAGGAAAGGTAGGAGAAAGAGTGGTAGGAAAGGCGAAAAGGAAAGTTAGGAAAAAGAGAGGTAGGATAGGTAGGAGAAGTAGAGGTAGGGAAGGGGAAAAGGAAAGGTAGGAGAAAGAGAGGTAGGGAAGGGGAAAAGAAAAGTTAGGAGAAAGAGAGATAGGAAAGGTAGGAGAATAAGAGGTAGGGAAGGGAAAAGGAAAGTTAGGAGAATAAGAGGTAGGGAAGGGAAAAGGAAAGTTAGGAGAAAGAGTGGTAGGAAAGGGGAAAAGGAAAGTTAGGAGAAAGAGAGGTAGACGACATCGGCAATTTTGGGTTGAAAACATTAACTTCAGGCACAATATGTTAATTTTATCTGATAATTTTTAATCTCAAACAACCAAAGGATGGCCATTCTAGGTAAAACTTCAAAGAGAATGGGAATTTTTATATTATTCCAAGCCTGGAGATTTAATGGTTAAAGTTAATGTTGCTGAGCCCACAATGTTTCTATCTGCCAGACTTTCCTATGCTTTTTAGTAAAGGATAAACAAGGTTTGATAGACTTAGCCGTAAATTACCCAGAAGAAATTCTGCGATAATACATTTTTCGAAATGTGTAATCTATAACCGGAAAGTTAGGAGAAAGAGAGGTAGGAAAGGGGAAAAGGAAAGGTAGGAGAAAGAGGGGTAGGGAAGGGGAAAAGGAAAGTTAGGAGAAAGAGAGGTAGGAAAGGGGAAAAGGAAAGGTAGAAGAAGTAGAGGTAGGGAGGGGGAAAAGGAAAAGTAGGAGAAAGAGTGGTAGGAAAGGGGAAAAGGAGAGTTAGGAGAAAGAGTGGTAGGAAAGGGGAATAGGAAAGGATGGAGAAGTAGAGGTAGTGAAGGGGAAAAGGAAAGGTAGAAGAAAGAGTGGCAGGAAAGGGGAAAAGGAAAGTCAGGAGAAAGAGAGGTAGGGAAGGGGAAAAGGAAAGTTAGGAGAAAGAGAGGTAGGGAAGGGGAGAAGAAAAGTTAGGAGAAAGAGAGATAGGAAAGGTAGGAGAATAAGAGGTAGGGAAGGGGAAAAGGAAAGGTAGGAGAAAGAGAGGTAGGGAAGGGGAAAAGGAAAGTTAGGAGAAAGAGAGGTAGAAAAGGTAGGAGAAGTAGAGGTAGGGAAGGGGAAAAGGAAAGGTAGGAGAAAGAGAGGTAGGAAAGGGGAAAAGGAAAGTTAGGAGAAAGAAAGGTAGGAAAGGGGAAAAGGAAAGTTAGGATAAAGAGAGGTAGGAAAGGGGAAAAGGAAAGTTAGGAGAAAGAGAGGTAGGAAAGGGGAAAAGGAAAGTTAGGAGAAAGAGAGGTAGGAAAGGGGAAAGGAAAGGAAGGAGAAAGACTGGAAGGAAAGGGGAAAAGGAAAGGTAGGAGAAGTAGAGGTAGGAAAGGGGAAAAGGAAAGGTAGGAGAAGTAGAGGTAGGGAAGGGGAAAAGGAAAGGTAGGAGAAAGAGGGGTAGGGAAGGGGGGAAAAGGAAAGGTAGGAGAAAGAGAGGTAGGAAAGGGGGGGAAAGGAAAGTTAGGGAATGGAAGAAGGTTGTAAGATAAAGTACGGAAGGAAAGGGCTCTTTACCTCTTCATACGCATCTAGCTCTTCCTCGGGTAATCATTAGTTTTTCACTACAGTTGTATTGCATCGAAAAAACCTACTTATTTTTTTTCGGCACCAGACTCAAAACTGAATTTTGAGTTAAAAAAACGCCCGCGGCCCCAACTTTGGTTAAAAGAGCATACTTTTGGGATTATTATGCCCTATAAGGGTCATAAGAGTTAAATTAAATTAAAATAAATAATTTTGGGGGGAAGGAATTAAAAAAAAAACGGAATAATGTACACAGTACACCACCTGATTTAATAATTAGGTATCACCAGGTATCAAATTGCTAATTCTTTTTAAAGACGACCTTGAGGTCGTCGCTCAATTCCCGTGTTTATTGGGACGCAATGTACGAGGATTCCTCGTTAGAAGCTATTAAACCTATTTGATATAACCTGATATAAAGACGACAATTGGTTACATGTGATGGGAGTTCTATTATTTAATATCTATGTGTATAAAGTGAGGTTTAGTCTTATCAAAGCATATTGTCAACAGTTTATCCTGTAATCATACAAACAGTGGAATCTAAAAATGAAATCCATAAAAAGTTTCTAAGTCAGATATTATGGCGGAGCCTCGATCTATTGTGCAATTGGTTTATGGCCGACGTACTGTAGTATAAAGATTTCAATTTTTGCCCTGAAATTAGTTTCAAATATTTATTTTATTTTCTAAAGTTGATTTTTGTCTACAATTTCAAACACCAATTATTAATGTGAATTAAGTTGGTTCTTTTGTTTTCTTTCAGAATCGAAATATTTTTTAAATTGTTTACTTTATATAAACAATTCAGCTTTTCTTACACTATGCCAAATGTTGACCCTGCACGTATGCAAAAACCAATTAAAAACTATTCAAATACGAACGTGATTGATTTAACAATCGTTTTAATCTTGTTTTTCCTTTTTTCAATACCGCAAAGTTAATTTAATAATACGTAATAGCAAACATGAACAGTAAAAGTTTTGAAATCTTGAAAGTTTCGTTAACATTTTTTTTAAACCAACCAACACGATTAATATCACTACTTGAAATAAACTATTAAATAAAATACAGATTTTTAATAAACCAACTCTCATAATCATCCCTCCAGATTGGACAATGCAGGAGGATTTTAAGGATTTAATTTGCCATCTTGCTGAACAATCATGGACCCTAAAAACGTCTCATAGGTCTCAAATTATTCCTGAAATATTTCTCTACAATACTCTACAAAAGATAATATATTTAGAATTTTATTGCTTGATGACAAATGATCCCAAATCTACCCCACAATCTACAACTATTGTGCAGGTCATTGGTATGAATCTGAATCCTGAAATACTAAAAAACTAATCATAATATTTGGACAATAATACTGCCGCTCTAAATACACTATAGCCGACACAATCCTTCAAATTCTTCAATTTACTGAATTTAGCTTCTAGTATATATATATACATATATATAAAATTGTAATCTCTGTTTGTGTACATCCGATCATAACTCAGGAATTCCTTAATCGATTTACCTCAAGTTTTGATTGGGGAAGGTTGACTTTATTTTTATAAAGAATACTTTATTTCCAATCAAAGCTGGATTCCCATTCCCAAGCTATATAAGATAATTAGGTATGTAACCCCTAGATCTATAATGTCTGCTAGTGTACCAGTGTGTGAACTAGATCAGGAGTTAAGAACAAGATTAAACAAAATAAAGAGACTGAGCACTAAATCAGGAATAGCGATCATTATGAAGGTAGGAAGAGAGTATATCTTATTTTTAAAAAGTGCAGAGAATGCTTTGAAGAGTTACTTATCCAATACCCCTAAACATTTTTCTCATTTTATTTTCTTAAATTGTTATTAAAATTTCAACGGCAGATTCTTCAAATATAAGTAACTTGCGGATTTATGCAGCAGAAACAAGAAGGACAAGTTGGAAAAGATATCTTTGAAAACGACGATATTTTCCTCAGTTCAACTCAGATAAAGGTTTTGGGACCCTATAAAAAATATTGTCATTTTTCTAACTTTTAAAGTGTTTTTCCGCTGTTAACGTAGCTGACATCCACAAGTCACTTTTATACAGTAACTAGAACTAAAAATAATCAAGTTAAAATCATTATAGATATCTAATTCAATCTTAATCTTACAAAGCTCACTGCAATTTAATGGTCTCACGCGTTTATAGGTACATTTGTAAATCGGAAATGCCATCATATATTACGTGTACAGTCTCTTAATCTTTTAACTTGAACTCTATATAAGCAGGGTGTCCAAAGAAAACCGTAGTGTTAGTTAGAGCCTCAATTTCGGACCAGTTTTGACGATTTAGGACATTTTTGATTTTTACGAAATTTCTGAGCGAATTTTGTTTTTAGAGCCTTCAATCATTCTTATAGCAAGTTTTATTTTAGTTACCACTACTATTGTTTCTTTAGTCACCCCGTATTATAGATGGATAAGGAGCTGGGTACTATTGTTTCTTTAGTCACCCAGTATTATAGATGGATAAGGAGCTGGGTACTATTGTTTCTTTAGTCACCCCGTATTATAGATGGATAAGGAGCTAGGTACTATTGTTTCTTTAGCCACCCCGTATTATAGATGGATAAGGAGCTGGGTACTATTTTTTCTTTAGTCACCCAGTATTATAGATGGATAAGGAGCTGGGTACTATTGTTTCTTTTCACCCCGTATTATAGATGGATAAGGAGCTGGGTACTATCGTTGAGGATGAATATCTGGATGATTGTTCTGTGGATGATATTAAGGAAAGCTTACCAGGACATCAGCCAAGATACTTGGTAATAAATAATCAGCATAGATACTTGGCAATAAATAATCAGCCGAGATACTTGGTAATAAATAATCATTCCCAGATACTTGGTAATAAATAATCAGCCGATATACTGGGTAATAAATAATCAGCCGAGATACTTGGCATTAAATAATCAGCCGAGATGCTTGGTAATAAATAATCAGTTGAGATACTTGGTAATAAATAATCAGCCTAGATACTTGGTAATAAATAATCAGCCGAGATACTTGGTAATAAATAATCAGCCGAGATACTGGTAATAAATAATCAGCCGAGATACTTGGTAATACATAATCAGCCGAGATACTTGGTAAAAAATAATCAGCCGAGATAATCGGTAATAAACAATCAGCCTATAGATAATTGGTACTTAATAATCAACCCAAGATAGAAATAACTAATTTTTAGATTGAATAACTCGGAGAACGTTTTTGCTCAGACTAAGGTTTCAAGGGTACCATTGTGCATCGGACATACCTCTCTTTTTAAATTGGAATGAAACTTGAATTAATGTCACTTGTCTCTTCAACTACTTTTTGCACTAATCTTATAACCTTCAATCAATGTTGATAATTAAAAAATTAATAAAGTAATGATAATTGTATTTATTAAACTATATACTTTTTTCCCACAAGCATGAAGATGAACGAGTAACCTATCTCTAGTATTAATTGTATTGTATTAAGCTGTATACCTTCTCCCACAAGCATAAAGATGAACGAGTAACCTATCTCTAGTATTAATTTTATTGTATTAAGCTATATACCTTCTCCCACAAGCATAAAGATGAACGAGTAACCTACCCTCTAGTATTTATATTCTATTCACCTTTAGGTAAATTTACCTTTTTAATTTTTAATACTTCAGAATTTGCTAAAAATTCGACAAAGGAATTGAAAAGAAATTGAGTCCATTGTGACAAACTCTGATTTTCTAACCCCTATATTTTTGCAACCAAATATTGTAGACATTTCAAACATGAATTCTGCTAGATTCAATAATCTATGTTTGAAATATCAAATGTTTACATAATCAGGTTGTAAAAATATGAGAATTATAAAATTTCAGTTTGTGGCAAAGACTCAGTTCCTTTGACTACAAATTCGATTGTTCTAATGTTAGGAATAGCTATTGCAAAACAATGAAAGAAATACTTATTTAGACAAAATTATAACCATAAAGAACAAAAAGCTTCCATATTTATTATTAAAAATCATTTGGTCTATTTTAAACTGATCCAATTCCATCTCCATACATGTAAAAACTTGGTATCCAGGATGTAAGACTGACCTGTCTGTGATGTATGCAGCGAGTAAGGTCAACTTAATAAGGTACATAACTGCAATCAAGATTTTTCATGATTCATCTATACTATTCTTGGTCTGAACACATGTATCTAACAACCTTTAATTACTGCGAATGCAGTACACTTGAATTTTATTGTACTTTAAAGAACACTTGTTAAATAGAACACTTGTTATATAATACACTTGTTATATAGAACACTTGTTTTACAGAACACTTGTTTTATAGAACACTTGTTATATAAAACACTTGTTATATAGAACACTTGTTATATAGAACACTTGTTATATAGAACACTTGTTATATAGAACACTTATTATATAGAACACTTGTTATAAAGAACACTTGTTATATAGAACACTTGTTTTACAGAACACTTGTTATATACAACATTTGTTATATAAAATACTTGTTATATACAACATTTGTTATATAAAATACTTGTAATAAAGAACACTTGTTAGGCGAATTACTTGTTATAAGAACACTTGGTGTACAGAACACTTGTTGTACAGAACACTTGTTATATTGAATACTTCTTAGAATATTTGTTTCATAGTACACTTGTTTTACAGAATACTTATTTTATAGAATACTTGATATATAGAACACTTGCTATATAGAATACTTGTTATATAGAACACTTCTTATAAATAGAAGTCTTGTTGTATAGAATATACTTGTAATATATATAGAACCCTTGTTGTACAGAACACTTGTTGTTTAGAATATACTTGTAATATAAAATACTTGTTACATAGAATACTTGTAATATAGAACACTTCTTATAAATAGAACTCTTGTTGTATAGAATATACTTGTAATATATATAGAACCCTTGTTGTACAGAACACTTGTTGTTTAGAATATACTTGTAATATATAATACTTGTTACATAGAATACTTGTTATATAGGACACTTGTTATATATAAAACTTGTTATAAATAAAACTTGTTATATATAATAGTTGTTATATAGAACACTTGTTATATATGATACTTGTTATATAAAATACTTGTTCTACATAATACTTGTTATATAGAACGCTTGAGAGTAGGGTTAGTTGTAAGGCCCTAGGTCAAATTTCGGCCCGAAACCTAGGGTAATTAAGAAATAGTTATATTTAAATCACGAAACCTTGACCATCCCCAAGAAGAGGCCTTACCTCAACCCCGCTATAACGATTTAACCCACTCGTTATATTGAACACAATACTAGTCACATAGAATACTTATTATATTGAACAATTGTTATATTGAAGACTTGCTGTATAATAGAACACTTGTCATATAGAACACTTGTTTTACAGAACATTGTTATATACAACATTTGTTATATAAAATACTTGTAATAAAGAATACTTGTTATGTGGAACACTTGTTACATAGAACACTTGTAATATAGAACACTTGTAATATAGAACACTTGTTACATAGAACACTTGTAATATAGAACACTTGTTATATAGAACACTTGTTAAATAGAATACTTGTTATATAGAACACTTGTTATATTGAACACTTGTTATATAGAACACTTGTTATTTTGAACACTTGTTATATAGAACACTTATTATATTGAACACTTATTATATAGAACACTTGTTATATTGAACACTAGTTACATAGAATACTTGTTATATTGAACACTTGTTTAAAAAAATCCTTGATATAGAACACTTGTTATATAGAACACTTGTTATATTGAACACTTGTCATATAGAACACTTGTTATATTGAACACTTGTTATATAGAATACTTGTTATATTGAACACTTGTTATATAGAATAGTTGTAATATTGAACACTTGTTTAAAAAAATCCTTGATATAGAACACTTGTTATATAGAACACTTGTTATAAAGAGCACTTGTTTTATAAAACACTTTTTATGTAGAACACTTGTCACATAAAAAACTTGTAATAATGTTAATTTTTGAATTATTCTAAGAACACAGGACGTGAAACTTATGCTACTATAATTAGATGGATATAATTAAACGTGTAGAATACATATTTTTATATATTAATATATTTCAACGGAAAGGAGAAACAAAGTTGAATATAAAAATATGTATTTTAGGGAGCTGGATATCGGGAAAACATTTGAAATCAGGAAAATAATTTATAATTTATAAAATAAAGGGAAGACAACGAACCCAAACTAGACTTTATAATATATATATATTTTATCGCGAACATGTTTTTTTAACAAGAGGAACCATGTTTATGAGCCGAGAAGAGATTCTAATTTTAAATAAATTTTTGGAATTATTGTACTTCAGCTTTTTAATTGGGCTGAAATTTTTCTTAATGCTTATTATCAACTTTTAATATTTAAATTATTTGCCTGGCGTTGCCCGTGGAATTTTAAAAATCGTCCAGCATCGTCCAGAAAACGATAGTGTGATACCCATGGTGTTACGGTTGATTTACTTAATTTCCCAAAGGATTTTTCCCAAGTGGCAACTTCCCAAGGGTATTTTCCACAGTGTCAACTTCCCAAATGTGCAATTTCCCAAGCGGCAACTTCCCAAATCTAACCTAGCCAAAGCGTTTGGCCCCCCACCTACTCTAGTCGTGGCGCTCGGCCCCCAAATTGCAGCCTGAGGCGCCTCAATGGGCCTAACCTAACCTTTGGGAAGTTGCCACTTGGAAAATTGTCACTTGGGAAGTCGCCCTTGGGAAAATACCTTTGGGAAAGTACCTAACACCTTACTGTTTTTGCTATAGATAACATACATACACACTTACAAACGTACAATTTCGAAGCTCTGTTTTATAAAATAAATTTATTATTAGAGATCTTGAGGAGTTTACTGAAGAATGGCTGATTAAAAATCTTAAACTAGCGTAAATAGCAGTTTCAACTAACCTACTAGATCAAGAATATTTATGCACAAAAAAAGATGTGTACAAGCAATTAATCTTTTCATGCATGTAAGTATGTAATAATATATATATGTGAATTCTGTATTTACGGTTGATTTATTATTGATATATTATATATACCATTTGTAAATGGGTGCCAACAGAACATGCAAATGTAATTAACAAATTTGCAAATTTAAAAAAAATCTGTATCGATTCTTGATTAAAAATTTATATTTTATTATATCATTTCAATGAAATTTACAGTAAATATATATTTTCATTTTGCTGCAATTCTATGCATGTATAGTCTAAAAAAATCCTGATATCATAAAAAGTAACTATTTTCATTTCCATCTAGGAATATATCTAGGATGGTTATTTGATCCTTAAATTCTTAATAGCTCTTTTAGAAGAGGAGTCATGATTAAAAACATTTGTGATTTAGATCTAACGCGAAATTCACTTTATTTTAATTTCTAACGTGATCCTTATACAGGAAAACACAACGTTCTATATTTTGACCGAAGACAGTTTGGCACTCTAATCTGGCTTGACGATTTTCATGACGATATGTGAAAATTGGTTAATAATGATATTAGGCCATTGCCTGGATAATGGATATATTGCTGTCCGCTTCTGATTGGTTTAGAAAGACAACTGGTTAAAAGGACTTTAAAGGAAAAATGAAATGGGGTATATGATGAAACCTAAGAATCTAAGGCGTTAAACGTAGAATTAACTTATAGCTGTGTTGATCCTGTTTCACCTAAATCGGGCAGAGCCTTCCGAGTCCGTACATGTGTATTTTAATGCCGAACTCTTATTGGCTGGACTTAGGTGTTGAATCGACCTTTAGGGTTACCACACTTACAACATATTTTAAATTTGTTTAAATAAACAAAAAAAATTATTACATGACGAAATTTAAAAATATCATTGCACGGACTCAATGATTCTCAAAACTTCCCTGATTTAAATTTACACACCAATGTATCATTTACTCTCAGACAAATTTCCATTGATTCTAATTTGTCTGAGAGTAAATGACATTCCTTTTTAAAGAGGGGATTCAATGATAAACCCGAGGGCTTGCGGATTTTGCGGATTTTTTTTTGCCTTTGTAGATTTTCAAAGAATCTTTCAATGAAAATTCCCGGCGGGATTAAATGAAAATTGTTGCATACCAAAAAACCAACTTTTTATAAAGGAATGTAGATTTTTTTCTATTTTTTTGCGTCGCGTTGTACGCAGTGTTTTATTTACTAAGTAGCCAACTAATCTTGTAGAAATTCCGAATTTCATTAAATAACATATATAATTTTATGTTTGTGTTTTTCTTAAAATCTTGTTTATTGTTTCTTTTTCCCAATTGGTAACTCTGTTATCCTGACTCCCCCTTAACAAGGCCTGTGATTCTGCGTGAACGATACATATAAAACATCTATCTGATGTTTCTGTCCCAAGAAATTGATACAAAACTGTGTCAAATTTATACGAAAATTCATATATATGCAATTTTGTAAAAAATAGTATTAAACAGATCATATTCAACAAATACGCTACCAATCTGAAAAGACGATATCCCACAGGAGCCTGAGAATCTCAGGTTTGCTCCTATTATAATTTTTTTTTTTTAATTTTTAATAGATATAATTGATCATATAATTACGTATAGTCCGTATAGTATCACGTCACAAGAACTTAACAGCCAATGGCAGTGCAGTATCGTTGTCAAGTGATACAAACGGAAATCACGTGACCAGTATACTGCACTGTCATTGGCTGAAGTTCTGGGGACGTAATACGGACTATATGCATATGCATATGGACTAATGTAATAATATTATCAACTATATCTTGTAAAAATGCAAAAATTGATGTTTTACGAGGACAAAATAAACCTTGCAGTTTGGTTTCATTGTTCCCAATAAGCGTTAAAACCACCGAACCGATTGAACCAACATTTTGTCTGTAATGTAACAACAGATGTGGTTTTTGACCGATCAGTATATGCAAAAATATAATCTCGTAAATTTAAAAATTCCTCGTAAAATATTGAAAACTTGGCAATTTTGTCATCGTTTAACGTTTTGTATAAAATATTTAATTGCTGGAAAATGAGAAATGTTTGTTGTATAAGAACTGAGAAGCTGACTAGAAGAAAGTGTGTATACTACAAGTATACAGGCAAACCAACCTGCCTATATCAATTCACCCGCAGCTAGAGCAGGGTACAGTACCGGCCAGGGTAGGGTTTTTACATTTTATTTAACAAAGAAATATATACAAGCACAGCGTTCTATGTCTGACGACGATCTTCAGTAGTCAAATTCATTTATCATCTGAAATTCTAAGATTTTTAAATCACATCTTGTGTATTTTTTTTATACGATAGCATTTCAAATACTTGTTGTTGCATTATCTACTCCGATACTATTGTTGCACGATCCGAACTATTACAAGGAAACTGGTCTAGTCTTTACTTGTACCAGCCGGTCTAGTGTACCCAGTAACCCAGTACAAGGAAACTGGTCTAGTCTTTACTTGTACCAGAGTCCGAAATTTAAAAGAGTATCGTTGAATGAAACTCCAGAGTTTCCATTTCGGGGTCTTGACATTTATATAGATTTTAATTTAAGAGATTCGAAAAAAAGGAGAATTTGAAGAAACTAAATAATATAATATTTCATAACAAAAATATTGATATCTACAAAGCTGCCTAACCCCATTCGTGAAACCCGGTTACAAAACTGGTTTTTATAACGATACCCTGTCTTAAGTTTTGGGCTCAGCCGGTCAAGTGTACCCAGTAACCCAGTACAAGGAAACTGGTCTAGTCTTTACTTGTAAAGTTGTACCAGCCGGTCTAGTGTACCCAGTAACCCAGTACAAGGTTGACCCAACGTGTTCTCAAGGATCATTCATTTCACTGGAGATCATTCAGGCAGAATTGTATACAGTGGATTTATCGAGTTTTGTGGAAATTTAAGAAAATAATAAGGATGGGAGTGAAAGAGGGAAAGGTGGAAATAAAGGAAGGAGGGGTGGAATAGAATGGAAGATAATGAGGGAAGGGAGGAAAAGAATGGAAGATAATGAGAGAAGTGAGGAAGAGAATGGAAGATAATGAGGGAAGGGTGGAATAGAATAAAAGATAATGAGGGAAGGGTGGGATAGAATGGAAGATAATGAGGGAAGTGTGGAAGAGAATGGAAGATAATGAGGTAAGGTTGGAATAGAATAGAAGATAATGAGGGAAGGGTGGGATAGAATGGAAGATATCGAGGGAAGGATGGAAGAGAATGGAAGATCATGAGGGAAGGATGGAAGAGAATGGAAGATAATGAGGGAAGGATGGAAAAGAATGGAAGATAATAAGGGAAGGGTGGAATAGAATGGAAGATAATGAGGGAACTGAGGAAGAGAATGAAAGATAATGAGGGAAGGGTGGAAGAGAATGGAAGATAATGAGGGAAGGGTGGACGAGATTGGAAGATAATGATGGAAGGGTGGAAGAGAATAAAAGGGTGGAAGAGAATGGAAGATAATGAGGGAAGGGTGGAAGAGAATGGAAGATAATGAGGGAAGGGTGGAAGAGAATGGAAGATAATGAGGGAACTGTGGAAGAGAATGAAAGATAATAAGGGAAGGGTGGAAGAGAATGGAAGATAATGAGGGAAGGGTGGACGAGATTGGAAGATAATGATGGAAGGGTGGAAGAGAATAAAAAATAACGAGGAAAGGGTGGAAGAGAATGGAGGATAATGAGGGAAGGGAGGAAGAGAATGGAATATAATGAGGGAAGGGTGGAAGAGAATGGAAGATAAGGAGGAAAGGGTGGAAGAGAAAGGAAGATAATGAGGAAAGGGCGGAAGAGAATGAAAGATAATGTGGGAAGGGTGGAAGAGAATAAAAGATATGAAGGGAAGGATGGACAAGAATGAGAGAAGTATTGGCTAGAAAAAGGAAAGGATGGAAGAGACTGCGAGAAGGATTGAAAAGAAAGAGGATAGGATGAGAAATAATGAGAGAGAATAAGGTGAGAGTTGAAAAGAATGAGTAAAGGATGGGAGAGAATAAGGGGAAGGAAAGAATGAGGAACAAAAAGGAGAGAATGAGATAAGGGTTAGAAAGAATGAGGAAAGGATGGGAAAGAATGAGGAAAGGATGGGAGAGAATGAGATAAGGATGGAAGAGAATGAGGTGAGGGTACGTAAGAATCAGGGAAGGGTGGGGGAGAATGTGGAAAAAACATGGGATAGAATTAGGTAATGGTAGGTAAATGTGGAAAAGATGGGAGAGAATATGGGAAGGATGGGAAAGAATGAGGTAAGGATGGAAAAGAATAAGGTAAGGATGGGAGAGAATGTGGGAAGGATGAAAGAGAAGGAGGTAAGGATGCATGAAAGAATAAGGTAAGGATGGAAGAGAATGTGGGAAGGATAGGAGAGAATGAGATGAGGGTAGGTATGAATGTGGAAAGGATGGGAGAGANAGGGGAAGGAGGTAAGGATGCATGAAAGAATAAGGTAAGGATGGAAGAGAATGTGGGAAGGATAGGAGAGAATGAGGTGAGGGTAGGAAAGAATGTGGAAAGGATGGGAGAGAATGGGTGAGGGTAGGAAAGAATATGGAAAGGATGGGAGAGAATGAGGTGAGGGTAGGAAAGAATGAGGGAAGGATGGGAGAGAATGAGGTGAGGGTAGGAAAGAATGAGGGAAAGATGGGAGAGAATGAGGCGAGAGTAGGAAAAAATGAGGAAAGGATGGAAGAGAATATGGTAAGGGGTAGAAGGATGGAAGAATAGAAGGCTGAAAGAGAATGAAATAAGAATTGGAGAGAAAGGATGAAGAATGGAAGAAATTGCAGAAAGAATGGAAAAAGTTCTAGGACAATTTTTTAAAATTTCATGGTAGCCCTTGAGAAATGATTTTACAGTCTAAGAGTGCGTGTTTAAAAGCTACCAATGTCATCTATATAGCATAGTATTTTAACATATAGTTAGAGCTTATGTCATGTCCGAGTTGTTTTGAAATAAACTGTCTCATTGAAATGTCTCATTTAAAAACTCTCGAACAAGTTTCCTACAAATGATATTTATACTTTCAATTTACAACGTTAGGTCAACGAAAGAGTTATACAAAAAAAATAAAGAACAAACCTCCAAAAAGATGGGTTTGTGTAAGCAAATGTTGAATAAAAATCTCAAAACCACGGGCAGAATATGTAACTTTTGTATTTTTAACAGTTTTTGAAAATAAAACTAGGATAGGATTAAACGTGATAGCACGCTTTAGGATTTAAACTGGGAACAAAATGTTATCTCTATATAAGATATTTTTATTCTATAAAACTAATTAAATCTATAAAATGTTGAGACTAAAACAAGGATGAAATATAACAACCAGCTGATATAAAAAACCGCAATGTTTGACGCACAAATAAATTACTAAGTGTAAGTTTTAGTAAAATAATTATTTGATTATGTAAATATACATCCTGCAATAGCATGCATCGGTCAAAAATCAACATTTTAATGAAATTAAACACATTAATTATTCAAATTTACAACTAATTTCAAAATCAAAATTTTTGCCTTGAAAAAAATTTTGATCCGCGTCTTGATAATCGCATGTGAAAAAAACATAATCAAATCACTATTTTCTCAGTTCTTATTACAAAAAAATATGAATTAATTTCAGAAACAGAATTCTAGGTCGAAAGCAAAATATTAAACATAAAATTGAACCAGCACAGTGAACACGTAAAAGGGTTAGATTTTTCTTTCGGGATCTTTCGGCATCATGCCTCTTTAAATGGAGGGTCACTTAAAATTACAGAGACAGTCCCTTTAAAAGAGCGAGGAGCGACAAGAATGCATTTTATGTTAAAAATTAATTCTACAGAATTGATTAGAATTTTTGTTAAAACTATTCTAGGTTTATCCTATAAGAAGACCGCGGGTATGTTTTGCCCCAATGTTCCGTTTACGGGTTTCAGGTCTGTTTCTCTACCAGGGGAACCAGGGCCAACAGGGGGGAGGGTCCATGGTAAAAAAAATATTTTATATGTTGAAAAAAGTATATTTTTTTGCAAAAAAAAATTAAATATTGTAACTGTAAAGGTAGATTATTAAAAATGTCTCGATTTCTGAATAGTTCATCTAGTTTTAGAAAAAAAAAATTAAATAGAAAAAAAATAGAAAATACTGTGTAGACTGCAGGTGTAAAATATGTTTCCCCTGAATCAATACTCTCCTGGAATATGTTAATATTTAATCTAAAATTATTTTTACAAAATTACGGGTCCGGCCGGGTAATAAAAACGTTGGATTGGGATTCATTAGTGCAGACCCAAGCTTTCAAACATCCAATAAAAATACAGGGAACTCCGGAGTGAGACGGTAGGATCGGCCGAACCGTGCCGACAGTCGCGGATTTCCTCCTACTCAGGCCAGGTTCAAATTCTTATACTTTGTCTAAAAAGTCTGGTACAGTACACACCAATCGATTCAAGTCTATAGGATTACGAACAAAATATTTTGAAAAAATTTCTTCATTTCCTAACATTTATTGTGATGACATAGACTATAACTATTTGATAATAAAAGATGTTTTAAATCACAATTATAACTTTGTAAATTTGTTGTTAAACATTTATTTTTTACCTCTTCTTGAATTCTGGCTGTATTGATCGCCCTGAAAGTCACGTGACCCGCGGAAAATTCCTATTGGAGGATAGAAAAGGATCGGGCCGCGGTTCAAACGCCCGGAGTGGTAAATTCGAATTTCTCATTGGCTGCAGAGAAAATGCTATGAAGTCGGGATTGACGAACCCGACCCGACCCAGTTCAGTCTGTATTCAGCGTTTCTCATCTCTTAGTGTTTTCATAGTGTTTTCTCTGTGTTCCGCTTTGTCAGAACGGATATATGTGTAATTTCAAGAAAGTTACTTTAGTCTGGGAGGTTTTTATTTTAGGTAAATTATTTCAAAAACGTTTATTAACAACATTTAAAACAAATTTCTTTTGATGATTACAGGCCTGTAGTGAGGGAGTGGGGGGGG